>NW_019942545.1:515090-517447 GCF_002910315.2 Salvelinus sp. IW2-2015 | reverse complement strand
CTGACTGAGTGACTGAGAAGCCTGGGTATGTAATTGAACCCACAAGGGGAATCCCCGTCTGTTGCCATAAACATTCCTGAACGTAAAAACATCCTCACGATGGATGATGATGATGGGGGCATTGCCGTTTTACACGGTCATATAGCTGAGAGTGTTTTCTTTTGAGGGGACTTTCTGTGTGTGGGAGGGACCTGGTGTTGACCCTGAGAGTAAATCTCCTTGAGTCTGTCAGTGAGGGCTGAAGAGGTCTCTGTGGCTGGGAGGAAGGAATCAGTGGGTCAGAAGTATTCCTTATCTCCTCCATAGCTTTGGACCGGGGGGCTTCTGTAATGGTAGCAGAGTTGTGCTTCTGTCCATATCTAACCCTTTGATGATCACTGACGATGGGTGATTAGCCTTTTATCTTCAGTAAAGAGACAATAACCCCCCCTCCCTTTACTCCGTCTACCAACATGATATCACCCACCCAGTCTACCAGCCTCAAGCCTGCCTATTTACTCTTTGGTTCGTACCAAACACAGATGCTCATGTTTTCACTTCAGATGTAAATTAGTTAACGGATGTTCTCCTATGGTAAAAACACTCAAACATTTCAATACTTTTAATTACACCCTTCTCGTAACCYCCTCTTCTACCCTCTCACTCTTCCTCCCCCCTCTCCCGTGCGCTGGCAGCAGCAGTGTATTGCCAGGGACCATGTGTCTTTTCCACTCTATTTGTCTGGCTGCATGGCCACTATCTGGACCCACTATGTAATTACTGTGAAGAAGCATTTGCATATGTAGTAGACCCCCTGCTGGCCTTCATAAACTACAGCCAATGTGGCGTGTAGCGCAGGACCAGGGTCTGTAGAAAGCCTCCTGTAATCTATAACCGGTGGTAGAAATAGTACCCAATTGTCATACTTCTGTAAAAATAAGCATACCTTCATAGAAAATGACTCAAGTAAAASTGAAAGTCACTCAGTAAAATACTACTTGAGTAAAAGTCTAAAAGTATTTTGTTTTAAATATACTTAAGTTTCAAAAGTAAATGTAATTGCTAAAAGTAMATTWTTTTCTTTAGGAATGTAGTGGAGTAAAAGTAAAAGTWGTCAAAAATATAAATAGTAAAGCAAAGTACAGATACCCCMAAAAATACTTAAGTAATACTTTCAAGTATTTTTACTGAAGTACTTTACACCACTGTCTATAACCACCCAACAGCAGCTCTGTATAACAATGCACCAGGATCAGCTCAGTTGGTTTCACGCCATCTGCCATCCACCTAGTTAGTGGCGGGTAATAAGATGGAGAGGGCATTAGTAATAACAYATCRGTTGAACAGAAGAGACTCCCCGTGGTCTCTRAATATCACTGATTCAATCATTATTGATTAGTCCTTGAGGTGTGTTCTGTTTCAGGAGCTGGAGTCTAGCCTCCTCATTTACACGTTTACAGCCTCTGTGGTCTGATAGGTCTCAGTGGGTTTGGTGGGACGTGTATTGCCATTAACAAGGCCACGGTGCCKATTGTTTTAGTGTGGCAGTAGACCATTGATTAGTTTAGCCTCRGTGATCTGTTGTTCTCCAGATCAGCAGGGTTTCTAGTATTCACAGGATGGAAGAAAACAGAGGTGAGGTTGATCTAATTAGGGTCATGACTGTGTCTAGGTACTGAGCATTAGAACCTGGACATGTGAGCAAACCCAGTATGGTCAGATTGGTGACAGACATATGTGACCCAGTGTTCAGTTAGCTTGCCCAATCTACAGCTTTGGGAACTGGGGTTAGGATGGTGCATTTGAACTCAAGGAGCAACGGCTTTAGTCAGTCATCGCTGGTTTTTATATACCGGTCCTCTATGCTATTTAGATACACAAATTACACAATACACAGAGTGCAACCGTAAACAGACATGCATACACATTCTATGCCCTCTCCCACAATATACACACGCAACAAAACACACACACAAACACACACACCCACAACACAACACAAACACACCACACAACACACACACACACACACCACACACAACACCACACACACACACACACACACAGAAATTCTCATTTGCATTCCACTCAATCATATTCTAATTGACTTAATCACCAGATGGTCCGTGGCATAATGCAGGGATACAAGCAGCTACAATTTCCCTCTGATTCTGGACAGCCATAATGGCCCTGTTCTGTTCGATGCAATTTAAAAATAAACATCCTATTCACTAAGACACCGGTACGACACACATACACTCAACCACAACACAACACATACACATTGCCAACACACACACACACACACACACACACAACACAAACGCACATCACACACACCACAACCACACATTCACCATTACCACCAACAGTACTAA
>NW_019942545.1:504717-515065 GCF_002910315.2 Salvelinus sp. IW2-2015 | reverse complement strand
TGTGTGTGTGTGTGTGTATTGTGGGAGAGGGCATAGTCTGTGTATGCATGTCTGTTTATCTGTCTTTGGCATGTGTGTATTTGTGTATCTAAATAGCCGTAGCGAGGACTGATATATAAAAAGCCAGCGATGACTGACAAGCCGTTGCTCCTTGAGTTCAAATGTCACCATTCCTAACCCCATTCCAAGCTGTGATTGGCCAAGCTAACTGACACTGGGTCACAATAGGTCTGTGCACCAATCAGTGACCAGTACTGGGTGCTCACGGTCACGGGTTATGATGCTCGTCAGCCAGTCTGAGTATTCATCCAGCCAATASTGTCATGCCCCCTGTACTGTGTCTCTTCCCAGTGTGGTGGTGCTGCACCATGGGATCTCATCCAAGTCAGGCCTGGAACATTCTCCCACTCACAGCACAGCAAGGACTGTCCCAGGGAATATCTAAGTAACTCATGAYAGTCAGTCAGGCTTCTCCCACAGTCCCACACCACAGTCACATCTCTGTTTATGCTCTCTGATTGACTACGTATGATTCCTATCTTAACAGTGAAAGACTTGTCTGTTGCGGGTCAGAGAATATTCTTAGTCATACTGTAGCTTCACACATATTTTGAATGATTTCTAATTCCATTAGAGGCGTTCAACACCTCTCCAAAATATTATCCACTTGCCTACTTGACCCTCCACATGTATTATAATGATTATTTTATAACACTTTTACTCACAACAGGTGTTTCTGTAATTAGTGGGGTGATATATTTTTGATTTGAGCGATAATGACAAATAGCTTCAAACACCTTACATCACTCACACAGCCACTACACACGCACGCACGCGCGCTCACAAGAACAAACGCTTGAAAAGGTCACTAGTGAATTGTGTGTGTGTGTTGTGTGTGTGGATTGTGGGTTGTGTGGGGGTGTGTGAGTGTGTGGTTGCATGTGTTTGTGTGGTGGTCAATGTATAAAGCAGTTAGGTGCAGTCAGGGAGTATGCGTCGTTAATATAGGTGCTCGTGCGGTCAGCGGTGCGTCGTTAGGGTTTCGTCAAGGTATGACTGTAGTGCTGTCGTCGTGTTGTAGGGTGTGTCAGGGCTCGGTGTCGTCGTGTTAGGGGTGGTCCGTGTGTGTGCTGTTATGGGGTGTGTGTGTGTGCTTGACGTGTGTCAGGGTGTGCGGTCCTGTATAGGGTGTGCGCTTCAGGCGTCATTGAGGTCGTGCGCTTGTGTAGGGTGCGTTCAGGGTAATGTGCTCGTCAGGATGTTACAGGGCTGCTGTCGTTTAGGCTTCGTAGGGTTGCGTTTAATGTGTCGTCAGGGGCGTTGTTAGGGAATGGTCTGGTCGTTCAGGGGAGTGTATGCCGTCGTTTAGGCGTTCGGTCATGGGATGACGTAGGTGTTGAATGCTATTTGTGCAATTATGGTCGTCAGGGTGCGTGTGTTCTAGTCGATAATTCAACAAATAATTGATCACCCACTAATCTACGGTCAGGAGTGCATACACAGCCGTGGTATTTTGGGGGTGCAGTCGAGAGAAGGTGCAGTTGTACCTTGTTACGTTAGGTATAGCGATATTGTAATTCACATAGGAGTGTATGCTTCAGGCGGAGACTGTCACAGTTTACTGGGAGGTGTGTCCAGTCAAGTTGCGTCGTGTAAAGGCAATATGTGGGTGCGATAGAATTATAGTCCTTGCGATTCAGGGTGGTAGCTAGTCGTGATAAGGTGCGCTGCGGTGTATAGGGTGCTGTCAGGGTCTTTGCAGTCAAGCGGGTGCCGTCTCAGAGGTGGAATTGCTAGGAAACGGTTTTCATTCAATAGGGTGCTGTCATGGGTGCGTCTTGTTCGACAAGCTATCTAGGTGGTGCATGACTTGAATTGTGAAGTGATTGTGCTCTATGGGCTGACCCGCCAACAGACACGTCTTTTCAGCTGTCGTCAAGGGTGCATTCCTAGTCGTAATAGTGCGTTATGCGATCGAGTCAATCAAGAGGGTGCGTAGGCCCATGTCGTAGGAGGTATGCGCATGATCGAGATAGGGTGGGTTATCGTATCATGTGGTGTGGGTGACTCGTGTGAGAACGCCTGACTTGTACTGTCATGAGTTTACTTAGAATTACTCCCTGTGTCAGCTAGGTGCGGTTCACGGCTTGTTGCGTCCTGTTTCATCTGTGTTAGTGTTTATTAGGGAGCGCACAAATGTCCGATGATAGGGGGTGCGCCTTTAGCGTGGTACATGGATGATCGATACAGCCACATGGTTTCCGAGACACATCCCACACCTGGGACAGAGACACAGTTACAGGGGCGGGCATACAGCTTAGGTGCGTCTTGGGGTCCTAGGGTGCGTCAGCTGGATTTGCGTTGTGTCATGTATAAGTGTTGCACTCGTAGCTTATAGGCCGTCTGATCAGCGTGTGCGCCCCAGGATCACGAAAGCATCATAAACCCAATGGTGCACCGTGAGCTACCAGTATCCTGGTCACTGATCGAGTGGCACAGACCTATTTGATCCCGTGTAGTCGGTGTCAGTTGATGCTTGGCCACATCATCTAGCGTCGGGCGAATAGTAGTTTAAGGAATGTAAAACTGGTGGCGACTAATTAATTAAAGCTCACAGGTGATAACCAGCAAATAGCGGCGAGGACTTTGTCAGTCAGTCGCTGGCTTTTTATATGAGACAAGTCCTCAGCTAACGGCTTAGTTTATGCACCAAATACACAAATATACCACATGAGCCAAAGACAGATACAAACATAGCCACACATGCGAGTACAACAACCAGAAAACTCCATGCCCTAACCTACCCAGCTAAATACATCTAATTTCACAACAGCACCACAGACATGGCATGTAGCCACAAGAACTATACCCTATAAGAGAACGACTGATCATGACCTATGTGACGAAAACACGGAGTGCGTCCAGGGTTGGCGTCCTGTCGTTTAGGGTGCGTTTAATAGCGGATGCGTTTCAGGGTGCTTCGATTTTAGGGTGCGTCAAGCTAACGGGTGGCGTCCGTGTCGTTAAGGGTTGCGTTGTTAGAGATGCGTCCGGGTGCGTCCTAGGCTGTGCTGACAGGGAATGCGTCCGTTGAGGGCTGCGTCAGGGCGTCGTTAGGGTTCGTCCAGGGCGTGCGTCCGTTTGTAGGGCTGCGATATAGGTGCGTCAGGGTGCGTCGTTCGGGTAGCATCGTTATAGGTGCGTCCAGGGTGCGTCTTATAGGTGCTCAGGGCCAACTGCGTCGTTAGGGTGCGTTCAGGGTGCGTCCTGTGCGTTCGTCCTAGCGTGCGTTGTTAGGGCCTGCGTCAGGGCCTGCGTCCTTAGGGTGCGTCAGGGTGCGTCCTGTCGTCTAGGCTGCGTCGTTAGTGTTCCTCAGTACCATCTGTGCGTCGTTTAAGGTGCGGCCAGGGCCTGCGTCTCGTAAAAGTAGGGTTGTCGCTCAGGGCTGCGTCGTCTGTAGTGCTTGAATAGGGTTGCGTCTGAGGGGCGTCGTTAGGGCTGCGTAAGCAGAAGGGCGTGTCGTCGTATAGGGCCCCTGCCGTCAGGGTGTCGTCGTTAGGGTGTTGTATGTCAGGTGCGATCCGTTGCCGTAGGGCTGCTGATGCGGGTGCCGTCCAGGGTGCCGTCGTCATCTAGGGCTGCATCCGTCTAGGTGCCGTCAGGGTGCTGTCCTTGAGGGCCCTTGCGTCAGCGGCGTCCTTCTTCTTTAGGCTTCGCGTTCCGTTAGGAGTGCGTCAGGGCGCGTCTGTCGCCTAGGTGTCCGACAGGTCTTGAAGCCTCTATAGACCGCGTATAGGGTGCGGCTCAGTGTCCGGTGTGCCGTCGTTAGTTGCGTCCAGCGGGTCCGTCTTATCCTGTAGGCGGTGCACTCATGCGGTCAGCGCGTCAGGTGCTCAGGTGCTCGTGTTAGGCTGCGTCTAGACGCGCGTCGAAGTGTGTCGTTAGGGCTTATCCTCGCGTCAGGGTGCGTCGGTTAGGCTGAGTATTCGTCAGGGAATGTTCCGTCGGGTTAGGGCGTGCGGTCAGGGTGCGTTGTTAGGGTGCGTCGGGCCGATGCGTCGGTACCTGAAAGCAGCCTGCGGTCAGCCCGCAGGGTGAGTCGTTAAGGTTTCTGGTCAGGTGTGCGTTCGTAAAATAGGGTAAGCTTGGCAGGGCTGCGTCCGGTTAGCTTCGTCAGGTTGGCAGTCGTTCTACGGCGGCTGAGCGTCAGGGTGCGTTGTTCAGGGTGCGTCAGCGAATGCACTGTCGTTAGGGTGCGTCAGGCGTGTGGGTCCGTTTTTCTGGTTTTAGGGGTGTCCCAATCAGGGTGCGTCCGCTAGCCCCGTGCGTCAGGGTGGTGCGTCGTTTTAGGGTTCGTCATCGGTGCGTCTGTTTAGGGTGTCGTCAGGTGGTGCGTCTAGGGGTCGCGTCAGGGTGCCATACGTTAGGGTTCGTCAAGGTGCGTTGTAGTCGTCAGGGTGCGTTGTCTTAGGGTGCGTTTCCAGGAAGGTGCGTCGTTAGGGTGCCTCCGGATGCGTCTGTTAGGATTCGTCAGGGCTGCGTCCGTTTCGGGGGTAATATGTGTCATGGGGCGTCGCGTTAGGGTGCTCATTAGGGGTGCGTCAGGGTGCGTCGTTAGGGTTCGTCATGACGTGCGGTCGGTCTCAGGTGCGTCAGGCTGTGTCGTCAGGGCTGTTGTCAGGAGTGCCGTCGGTTAGGGTTCATTCAGGGTGCGTCTAACATGTGCGTCAGGGTGTCGTTGTTAGGGGGGCGTCAGGGCCCTGCGTCGTTAGGGTTCGTCAGGGTGCGTCCCTGTGTATCCGTCAGGGAGTGCGTTGTAATAGGGTGTGTCAGGGTTGCGTTCGTTAGGTGCGCACGGGTGGCTCCCTGTTCCGTTAAAGGGTGCGTTGTTAGGGTGCGTCATGGTGCGTCGTTAGGACTGCGTCAGTGTGCGTCGTTTAGGCGTGATGCAGGGTGCTCGTGATAGGATGTCGATTAGGGAATTGCGTCAGGGGCATACGTCTTTAGGCTTGCGCGTCCGTAGATTCCGTTTAGGGTAGAACATCTCTCAGGCCTGCTCGTCAGGGTGTACCCGCGTCAGGGGCGTTGCGTCCGTTAGGTCGCATGGCAGGGAAAATCCCGTTGATGTCGTTCCAGTGTGCGTGTTAGCGTCGCATTGCGTCAGGGTCTGCTCAGGGTTGCGTCAGGGGGGCTGCGTAACCTGTCGTTAGGCGCTGCTCAGGTGCGCCCCTGTCGTTTAGGGTTGCTCTTTTAGGGTTTGTCAGGGCCATGTGTCCTAGGGGCGTCACGGGTCTGCGTCGTTCTTAGGGTCGCGTCCATGAGCGGTGCGTTGGTCGTTAGGGTCCGTTGTTAGGGCTTGACTATCAGGGTCTGCGCCAGGCGTGCCGTCAGGGGTTGCCGTTCCTGTCGTTAGTGCCCGCTTGTTTAGGATCTGTCAGGGTGCGTCGTTAGGGTGCGCCGTCAGGGTGCGTCCCGTCGTTAGGCGTGCGTCTGGTAGGATTCGTCAGGGTTGCGTCGGTTAGGGTCCTTGCCGACATGCGGTGCGTCGTTAGGGTGCGCTCAGGGTGCGTCGTTCTAGGATTCGTCAGGGGCTTGCGTACGTAGGGTGCGATAGCGCATCCCATGCGTCAGGCTCTTGCGTCGTTAGGGTGCATCGTCCTAGGGTGCGTCAGGTTAACAATAACATATAAATATATAAAACTTGCGTCAGGGATGCCTCGTTAGGTGCGTCCCAGGGTGTCGTCTTGTGTCACAGTTTAGGCGTGCTGTTGGTCTAGGCGCGTTGCGTCATGGGTAGCGTCGTTAGGGTGCAGTCCAGGGTTGCGTCCTGTCGTTATAGGGTGCGCTCGTCCTTCATGGGTCGTCAGGAGAATGCGTCGTTAAAGGCTGGCGTCAGGGCTTTGCGTCTTGTCTAGGGCTGTGT
Organism: Salvelinus sp. IW2-2015; assembly: GCF_002910315.2. Classification (NCBI taxonomy): domain Eukaryota; kingdom Metazoa; phylum Chordata; class Actinopteri; order Salmoniformes; family Salmonidae; genus Salvelinus; species Salvelinus sp. IW2-2015. The sequence goes on along the minus strand of NW_019942545.1, from coordinate 509,142 downwards.
TTCAAGGGTGCGTCGTAATAGGGTGCTGATAGGCGGGCGTCGTTAGCGCATCAACGTGACCCGTAACGTAGTAGGCGTCGCGACAGGGTGTGCGTCGTTTAGGTGCCTGCGTAGGTGCGTCGTTTAGGGTTCCGTCGGGTCCTCAGCGTCAAAAGTTAACTACGAACGGTGTTGCGTCAGGGTTGCGTTGTTTAGCGGTGTTGTCAGGTGGGTGTTCTCGTTAGGGTGCCGGGTCAGGTCACTGCTCGTATAGGTTCGTCAGGCGTGCGTCGTAAGGATAGGGTGCGTTTTGAAGGGTGCGGTCAGGGTCCATGCGTCGTTAGAAGGGCGCGTCCAGGGGAGTCGTTTAGGTATCGTAACAGGGTGACGTCGCTTAGGGTGTGCGTCAGGGACTGAGAACTTTCGTAAAATAGGGGTTCGTCAGGAGTAAACTGGCGTCGTGTAGGGACAATCGCGTCAGGTGTGCGTTGTAGGGTGCGTCAGGCGGTGGCGTTCTTTGATTAGGCTGCAAGTCGGGTGTCGCTTCTTCATATGTTACTAGGCGGATGCCGTCTACGGCCTGCGCCCCCTGTTAGGCGTGCGTCAGGGTTGCGTCGTTAGGGTTCGTCAAGGGTGCGTCGTCCGTAAGGGTGGCCTTCAGGGGTGCGTCGTTTAGCGTCCTAACTCCAACAACTAGGTGCGTCAGGGTGTCATCGTTAGGGTTTCGTTCAGGGCTGCGTTGTGTCGTAAGGGTGCGTTGTTAGGGATGCGTCCGGCTGCGTCGTTATGGGTTCGTCAGGAGTGCGTCGTCTAGGGTGCCGTTCCCAGGGCTGTGTCTTCAGGGTGTGTTCAGGGTATTGCGTTCCGTTACGGGTTTCTTCGTCAGGGTGCGTGATGTGTCGTCAGGGTGCGTTTGAGGGTGCGTCAGGGTGCGTCGTCTAGCTTCGTCAGGGATGCGTCCTGTCGTTTAGGGTGCGTTGTTAGGACTCAGCGATGCTGTCAGAGACGTGCGTCGTTAGGGTTGCCGACATGGGCTTGCGTCGTTAGCGTGCGGTTCAGGGGCGTCGTTAGGTTCGTCAGGGATGTGCGTATCACGTTAGCGAGATGCGGATTTAAGGAGAATGGAGACATTTTTTCCTCTAGGGACATGCGTCAGGGGAAAAGACGGACAATGCGTCAGTCCTAAGAGCCGAATGCAGTCGTTAGGGTGCGCAGGAGGTCGTAAACTTGGTGCTAGGGTACGTGGCGTCAAGGGAAATGGCTCACGTCCTAGGGTCAGTAACAGGGTTGCGTTTTTTGTGTCAGTTAGGGTGCGTCTGATTCTAGGGTCGCCTTGATCCCAGGAGCTGCGTCCTTAGGGTGCTCAACAAAGTCAGGCGTGCCGTCCTGACTGTCGTTACGCGTGCGTGCGTTAGCGGTTTTCTATCCAGGGTGCGGTACAGTTAAGGGTCTGCTTCATGGATGCGTTCCGTCTAGGGTGTGTCAGGTGCGTTCGTTAGCGGTGCGAAGTAGGGTGCGTCGTTAGGGTGCTGCGTTTAGCGTGCGACAGGTGCCTGCGTCCGTTAGGGTGCGTTCAGGGTGCGTCGTTAGGTGCGTCAGGGCATGCCGTTGTTAGAGGTGTGTCAGAGGTGTGGTCGTTAGGGTGCAGTCAGGTGAGCGTCGTTAGCGGTTCGGTCCACGGGTGCGTTCGTTAGGGATGCGTTGTTAGTCGTTGGACCGATCAGGCTGTGCGTCGTCAGTCTTTAGGGTGCCGTCAGGTGAGTCGTTAGGGTTCTCAGGGTCTGCGTCGTTAAGGGTTGCGTCAGGGTTGGCCGTCTCGTCTTATGGTGGGTCTTCAGTAGCCGTGCGTCTGTTAAGTGATTGTCCTGCGTCCCATGCGGTGCGTTGTTAGCGTGCGGTCCAGGGTGTGCGTCCCGTTATGGGTGCGTCAGGTTGTTGCTGTTGTCTGTAGTTCCCTCGACCGGGTGTGTGCGCGTCTCCTATAGGGGTCCGTGCAGGGGCGATGCCGTCGTTTAGCCGGACTTCGTCAGGGTGCGTCGTCCTACGGGTGGCGTCAGGGTGTCAATTGCCCTACGGAATGGGCGGTGCGCGTCAGTGGATGGCGATTCGTAGTACGTGTCCAGTCAGGATGCGTCCAAAAACTGTTCGTCAGGGCCGTGCGTTGTTAGGGTGCGTCAGGGATGCGACTCGTTAGCGGTGCGCCTCAGGGTGCGCGGTAAGGGTTCGCTCAGGGATCGGATGGACCAGAAGGCTTGCGTCGTTACAAAGGTTAGGTTGTCAGGTGCGTCGCTAGGGTGCGTCCAATTAGGTGCGTCAGGGATGCGTCCTTAGGGTTCGTCAAGAGTTGCGCGTTAGGGTTAGCCGTCAGCCTTGTGTTCGTCAGGGTGTGCTCACGCGGTTGCCTCGTTAGGGTTCCGTCAGGGTTCGTTGTGTCCGTTCCAGGGTGCGTTTGTCTAGGGTGCTTCAGGTGCGCCGTCTTAGTTCGTCAGGGTGCGTTGTGTCGTCAGGGTGCGTTGTTAGGGTGTTCAGGGTGCTGTCGTATAGGCCCTGCGTACAGAGGTGTTGCGTCATTCATTAGGGTGCGTGTTAGGGCCTTGCGCTCAGGGTGCGCGTTAGGATGCGTCAGGGTGCGTCCCTGTCGTTAGGGTGCGTCGTTAGGGTTCGTCAAGGTGCTCGTGCTAGGGTGCGTTCAGGGTGCGTCGTTGACGGGTGTGTCAGGGTGCTCTGTTAGGTACAGTTCGCCTCCTTTCATCACTGCCTCGTCCCGACCTAAGTCCCCCTCTCCTGTACGTTATCATACCTCCCTTTCGGCAGCCACATAGTTTATCTGGCATATGAGCCAGCTCCCGATCGGAGCCCACCGGTCCTACGAACCAACACCGACCCCAGCCAACGCCCTGTTCATCCTGTTCTTACTAGTAGCAGTGTTCTCGTGCGATAGGGTCTTGCGTCAGGGTGCGTCGTCTACGGGCCTGCGTCTGTTAGGCGTGCGTTCAGGGTGCGTCTTTAGGGCTGCGTCAGGTATTCAATGCGTCGTCCTCTAGCGGTGTGTCAGGGTTGCGTTGTTGTCAGTTAGCGGTGCGTCTTAGGCGCTGCGTCAGTGCTTGCGTCTCCCAGGGTGCGTCAGGGTGCGTTCCTGTTTCGTTCTAGGGTGCCGTCAGGGATGCTCCTGTCGTTAGGGCTGCGTCGTTAGGGTTTGTCAGGGCTTGTGTCGTTAGGGCCGTCAGGGCTCTGCGTCGTTAGGCGCTTGCCGTCAGGGTGCCGCTCGTTTAGGGTTCGTCAGGGTGCCTCGTTGTGGGTCTCGTCCAGGGTTGCGTTGTTAGGGCTCGTGTCAGGGCGCCGTCGTTAGGGTGCGTCCAGGGGTGCGTCCTGTCGTTAGGGATGCGTTGTAGCGGTGCGTCCAGTGTGTTTTGCGTCGTCCTAGGGTTGCGTCAGGGTTGCGTTCTGGTTAGGGTGTGTCCAGGGTGCGTCGTATAGGGTGCGGATAGAGGTTGCTTCGTCGTTACGGGTGAGCGGTCACGGGTGCGTCCTGCTCGTCTAGGGTGCGTTGTTTAGGGTTCGTCAGGGTGCAGTCGTTACGTTGTGCGTCAGGGTGCGTCCTTAGGGTGTGTCAGGGTGCGTTTTTATGGGTCTGCGATACGGCGATGCGTCGTATTAGTGGGTGCGTCAGGGTGCGTCTTTAGGGTTCTGCTCACCGGGCTGCGTCGTCAGGGGTGCGTCAGGGTGCGTTGTGTCGTTAGGTAGCGTATTGTAGGCGTGCTGTCAGGCCGTGCGTCAGGGTCTGGTCAGGGGTGCGTTCCTGTCGTTAGGGTTGCGTTCAGGGTGCGCTCCTGTCGTTATGGGTTGCGTGTTTAGGGTTCGTCAGGGGTTGTGTCGTTTAGGGTGCGTCAGGGTTGCGTCTGTTATTTAGGGTGATAGCCTCAGGTCTGCGTCGTTAGGGTTCGTCAGGGTTCCGTCTCCTGTTTCGTGCAGGCGTGCTTTGTCATCGGTTTCAGTGGATGCAGATCTTACGTGCGGTCAGGCGTGCGGTTCCTGTCGTCCTTAAGTGGTGCTTGATAAGTGGCTGCTCGCTCAGGGTTGCTGTCGTTAGTGCTGCGTCAGGTGCGTCGTTGGGCTGCTCAGGTCTGCGTCTAGTACGGGTGTGTGCAAGGTGCGGAATCGTGCACATAAGGGTGCGATAAAGTGTGTCGTTCTGGTATAGGGGCGTCAGGGTGGCGTCTTCTGTCGCTTAAGGCGCTGCGTTGTTAGGTCGTCAGGGTGCGTCTGTATAGGGCTTGTCAGGGAATGCGTCGTCTAGCGGGTTTGCGATGAGGGTAGTCGTGTTAGGTGCAATCACAGGCGAAATGCAGTCGTATAAGGGACAATCATGACACGTCAGGGATGCGTCCGTTAGGAGTTCGGTCAGGTGTGCTCTGTCTAGGTGCGTCAGGCGTGCGCGTCGTCTTA
>NW_019942545.1:499387-504692 GCF_002910315.2 Salvelinus sp. IW2-2015 | reverse complement strand
CTATGTTTTTAGCTTAAAGCCACATTCTCAGTGCAGTGCAGTGGACCATTAGGGCATCAAGAGCCCTGTATAAACAAGCTTAGTTCACAGGGCCTTCCCTGCCCTAACCCTCTCCACTTGATTCATCTTTAATAGCAACTGCATGAGCTACAAACCAAAACAGAGATGAAATAAAACCAACAGCCCCGTCTACTGTGGCTGGCTGTAGCTGGAGGTCCTTCAGAAAGCAGAAACATGAAAGGAGCAGCTCGGCCCGGATTGCCATGTTGATTTACAGTTCTAGACAGAGATGACTGGGGAAGACGACCTCAGTGATGTGCTGCATCAGTCAGCCTTTAGTTTGCCCTTCCTCGTCGCGCCGTGATGCTCCTCATCCTCATACGTTTTCATCTTCTCCTACCTGCACTTGTGTTTTATGATTTGGGAGTACACACTTATTGTACAAGGCTATGGTTCGTTTTTTGCGTGACGTTTTAAATCTATCACAACCCTTAAATCGTAGTGAAAATGTCCCCCCCCCCCCTCCCCCCGAAGTGAAATCTTTATTGTCAGTATCCTGAAAAGAGATGAGTGTATATCCTGTTCGCTGCTGTTGACTAACTCACACAACTGCACTAGTCTACACTGAGCACTTAATGCTAGACTCCTGACCTGCCTGGGGGTAGAACKGCCRAAACTTAAACCTGYTTTTATGATGATTAGCACGKAGYAGGCACACCCGCCGGTTAGGTACAGCCRGTGAGTGTACTGTGCACCTGTGTGTCTGTCTGTGTGTGTGTTTGTCTGTGAAAATGAGTGGTATGAGTGGTATGACCCTTGTTGACTCCCAGAGGAATTATTTTTATGAGAAAGGTGTTTAGATCRCGCATGGAGTCACATTTCAGATGAACTACCCATCCCCCCCCTCGCCCCAATTTATCTGTTTGAAAAGGCTCTATGATCATTTCCTCTCCCATTATTTTGCCATTGGAATGTCAAACGCTGCATTGTGTCGGTTTTTAGAACGATTGTTTCAGTGACGCACCATTATGGAGAATAGGTGTATTCCTAATGTAATAGGGAAGATGTTGCCCAATACCCAGACTATATTTAGGACATGAAAAGGTACGTCAGGACTACTTAACCCTAACATGTCATCAGAGCACTTCAAACGGAAGTAGTTAGGAGAACCCATTGTAAAAGATTCACCCTATGCAGCTGCGCTTAGYTCCGTTGTCTGAAGAACACTGCCTATATTGTTATACATATCTTAATCAACACATTGTAAAATGGTATGTTTCTTTATGTTTCAACATTCATAAAACAACYCAAAACACCAAAGACCATCACTAATAGTGTTGTATAACGCAAACAACCAAATGACCATGGACGGTGCTACTGAACAGGAGCTGAACGTAAACACTAAACGTGCTACTGCCCAGGTTTGCGCTTACAGACAGACAGACGACGGAACAGACAGACGCGACCAGACGGACAGACGGACACGACATGACGAGACGGACAGACAGACGGACACAGGACAGACGGACAGACGGACAGACAGACGGACAGGCGGACACAGAAGACGACGGACATGACAGACAGACGGACAGACGGGACGGACAGACAGAATGGACAGACGCAGAGAAGACGACAGACGGACAGACAGCCGTTTGGATATGCATGTGAGCTATTTGGACAGGGGTGGTGATCTGGTTCTCTGTTGAGCCTTCTGGCAGGCGTCAGCTCTGTGGGGGAGGGGTTTAATCCGGCACTCCTGGCCTCCCTTGCGGCTCCCGTCCCTGCTCCCGTTTGGAGCACCTCATACCCACTGGGAGAAGAGCCTCCACAGTTGCTGCGTCTCTCTTTTACATATAGACACAAGTAATAGCTGTATATGTGGTAGCGTTGCAAAAATTCTGGAAACAAAATACAGATTTTTCAGATATCCCGGTGGAGATTAATAGATTTCCTGCTTATTCCGTATGATTCCAGAATAATCCAACTGGATTTCGGAACACCTGGAATTTTGAGAAACTTATGGAATCTTGCACCCAACATGTGTGATGTGGTTACAGCATGTGGAGCATGTACAGTAGATATCTTATTCATAGATACTGGTAGCACCTCACACCACACTGCTCACTGAGTGTCTGCTGACAGTGTAGCCACCCAGCAGGTCCAGGCTGCAGGGCTTTATGTTTACCCAGTAGAGTGGCCCTGGCTGGGTACACGTCTCTGACTCTCCTCTGGGAGTTCTCTGGTCTGACGTCACTAACACTAACTGTTACGCTACCGTCAGATGTTGGAGGAGACCTGGGTGGGCCTGTATGCTTAACCGAGAGAGAACAGGACCCTGAGACAATTGAAAGAGGAAAAGAGAAGAAAAACGTGAGAACGAAGAGAAAGACAATAGTCTGACATGAGCTAGTTTCACGGCCAAATGAGGTGTTTTAAAATGAACGTGCCTTCTCTCTCTGTTTCACTTTTCTTCCACCACCATCATTCTCTCTCTCTTCTCTCTCACTCTCTCTCTCTCTCTCTCATCTCCTCTCTCTCTCTCTCCTTCTCTCTTTCCTCTTCTCTCTGTCTTCTCTCTCTGTCTCTCTCTCTCTCTCCTCTCTCTCTCTTCTCTCTCTCTCTCTCTCTCTCTCTCTTCTTCTCTCTATCCTCTTTCTCCTTCCCTGTTCCCTCTCTGTGGATGGCTCATTAGTTTGCATAGCTCTGTTCTGACCTGGAGTCAGCGACAGTGTGTAGGAGAGGAAAGGAAAGGAGGAGAGGAGCTATGAGAGGGTAGGAGCTGTGAGAGGGCCAGTCAGCCTCACTGACAGGAACACACAGCCTATAATTAAACACACAGAATATCCAATTTCAGTCTAACACACTCGCTCAGACATACGCACGCACRCACTCACTCACAAACACACAGATGCAACTATGCAGGCAGGCAGGCACGCATGCAAACACACACACACGCCCGCATACATACTTTTTTGAATAATCTAAAAACACAAAGGAAACATGCATACGGTACACCCAAGGTCATGCCCCTCTCTGGGCTTATTATGTGCCATGTCCTTTCGAGTGGTATACTACACAGCCCCATGGTGAGCCCACTGCCCACCTGCCCCGGTTCCTCTCCCTGTTCCTCTGCCCTCGCACTGCCTCCCAGCTCCTAATCTAGTCACATGGCGGCTTTTGGGGGATTCCATCCAGACAGATCTCTCATGACATCCTCCCCTCTGATCCCTCTGCTATCTGATGATCTCTGTATGACCGTCTGACCTTGGTCACAGACAGACAAAGGCCATATGATACGTCTCTGTCTGTACTGCCTCTCTTAAATATGACTGTAGGCTCACTGGGAGGTGCTAGACACTGAGGCTTAACATATTCACATCAGGACACACAGTGATGATTGGTGGACGTATGGCTCTTACATACTTAGGTCAATACTACTTATTTTGTTTTTTTGATTGAACCTTTATTTTGACAGGGACTCATGCTGAGACCAAGGTATCATTTACAGATGAGCCTTGCATTGATAAATCAATACACATCAAAAGCACATCAATATACAYTATGCACATCAATATACACTATGCACATCAATATACACTATACACATCATTATACACTATACACATCAATATACACTATGCTCACATCTTTTATAGTCATTCTTTTCCATCTCTTTCTTTCCTCTGGGCTTGAGGGAAATTTCATATCAGAGTGTGGAATACTACTAAGAGGTGGGTTATTTCCGTCCAAGGGTGTCTGTTTGGTAATTGACAATAGGAATTGAACATAGGGAATGTTCCGACATCTAGCAGTCACATAAGATCCGTTGTGGAGAGGCAAACGCACATCCTCTCCATCCCTCAGCCATCCAATGATCCTATCATAGCCCTATATCTTTGGCCCCTCTGAGGGTCCCTAGGAGGGCTCCGAGTGGAGATGAATGGGCACAATTTCCTCTCTCTCCTTATGGTACATTCACTCCACTCCCCGCCCATCGACAGCAGAGGAAAGAGAGTGATCGAGAGGCAGGAGAGGGAGCAGAGAGAGAGCATCTGAAATCCTGTTTTTAAATAAAGTCATCCATAACTGATGGGAGCCTGTGGAAGGAAGTGCGGAGAGAATGCGGGTTTAGGGGCCACGGGGGTAAGAGACAGGCCCAGCATATCCCCTTACACTGAGAGAGGGTCTCAATCCTGTGGAGGTGGATAGTAGCCAAGCGTCGGTGAGGGCGAGGGCCAGTCAACCGTGCTGTCAGAGTCCGTGATTCAAGCTGGTCGCCACGACAAGTTATGGCCGGCCGCTACGCTTGCCGCCCGGAAGGGACAGGCCGGAAACGTCCGTTCCCAGAGTTCTGTGTGAGCTGCATCCGCACCTGGGAGACAACACTCCTCACTGCTGGCGAGGATAACATAACACAAGTGTTTTCAGAGAAGTCCTGAGTAAAATTCGAGCATGACCCTCGAAACTCCAAATCATCAATCAAGTTTATTTTATATAGCCCTTCTTACATAGATATTCAAGAAGTGCTGTACAGAAACCCAGCCTAAACACCCAAACAGCAAGCATGCAGGTGTAGAAGCAACAGACTAATCCTATGCCTTAAGTGACTCCATTTGGGATCAACAACCATCCACTGTGGCAACTGGATCATAAGGATCACTAACAGAGGACACATTACTGTGGGTCAAGCTGAAGACCAATGAGTTTATAGAGCATGCTTAGAAACACTTCCTGTGTATAGGCCCGTGTCTTGGCTGTTATTCTTGGCTGGCAAAATGTCAAATAATGTGTGTGAGTTCTGTGAAAGAGATAGAGGCGTGTGTGAAGTAACAGTGTTTGTAAACAGTCATGCTAAGTGCGTGAGTAAGCTGAACGTCTCCCACGGGACTGGAAATCTTTCCCTCAGGGTTAAACCAAGCCTGGCCCAAAACCACATCACAAAGCCCAGAGTGCTAGGCTTCTCCTCCTCATCTTGATGTGTACACGTATTATTGATGTGTATAGTGTGTATAGTGTATATTGACTGTGTTAATAGTGATCATGATGTGTATAGTGTAATATTGATTCGGTATATATATTCCATATTGAACTGTTACATTTTTTACATTAACGAATATTTAAAATATGATGTGTACGGATATTTGATGTGTATATGTGTATATTGATCGTGTACAAGGATATTGATGTGATAGTGTAATATCGAATGTGTATAGTGTGATAATGATGTGTAACAGTAATTGTGTGTTTATTAAATGGTATACATTATATTAGAATGGTACAAGATATTGAATGTGTGTAATAGTGT
>NW_019942545.1:495020-497645 GCF_002910315.2 Salvelinus sp. IW2-2015 | reverse complement strand
TGTTAATAGTGATATTTATTATGTGCATAGTGTATAATGATTGCATAATTGTATATTGATGTGTATAGTGTATATTGATGGCGCCATAGGTAATTGATGTAAAGGATGTGATGCATGGTGTTTTACAGGGGAAAGGGAATCTAAGGAGGTGGATTTTTGATTGTGTGTGAGAGAGAGAGAGAGAGAAGAGAGCGGGGCCTCTTCAGAGATGAATCCATTAGSCCATGGTAATCACAGAATTACAGGCCGGCTGTCTGTGAAGCAACCGAACWCTGGCCACCACCATGCCTGCAGTCTGCAGTATACCTCCCTCCTCYGTSCCTCCGTGCTTTAGCCGTGTCTCAGCTGTGGACTGTTCTGAGGTGCTGTGAAGGACCAGGGAGGGGGCGGCCTGCCTTACAACCTGTCTCCACGGGCCCTTTGTCTAATCRGATCAACACATMATCTCTTCAGGGAGTGAAACCGGATATTCCCAGTTCTTCTCAATTATAAAATACCCTCTTTCCCTCTCCTCCCTTCCCTGTGGACMCTACTCTGCTTTCACCTGCCCCGAGCAACGACAGAGAAGTTATCTCAAGACGTGACGCGAAGCTGGGTGTTGGAAAGGGGACGTTAGAATCAGCGCGGTTGGCGTTATGACGTCTAAGTGGTGGAGGTGGGGAAACACAAAGCCTTTTGTTCTCCCGGCTGTCTTTAAATGCCCCTTGTCTGCCCAGGTAAGCCAGTTGAGAACAAGTTCTCATKTACAACTGCGACCTGGCCAAGATAAAGCAAAGCAGTGYGACAAAAACAACAACACAGAGTTACACATAAACAAACGTACAGTCAWTAACACAAAAGWAAAGAAAAATAGAAAAATCTATGTACAGTGTGTGCAGATGTAGAAGAGTAGGGAGGTAGGCAATAAATAGGCCCTAGAGGTGAAAATAATTACAATTTAGCATTAATACTGGAGTGATACTGGGGTGCAAAAGAGAAAGAGGGTAAGTAATAATATGGGGATGAGGTAGTTGGTGGTGCTATTTACAGATTGTCTGTGTACAGGTACAGTGATCGGTAAGCTGCTCWGACAGCTGATGCTTAAAGTTAGAGAGGGAGATATAAGACTCCAGCTTCCGAGATTTTTGCAATTCGTTCCAGTCATTGGCAGCAGAGAACTGGAAGGAAAGGTGGCCAAAGGAAGTGTTGGCTTTAGGGATGACCAGTGCAATATACCTGCTGGAGCACGTGCTATGGGTGGGTGTTGCTAAGGTGACCAGTGAGCTGAGATAAGGCGGGGCTTTACCTAGCAAAGACTTATAGATGACCTGCAGCCAGTGGGTTTGGCGGCGGATATGTGGTGAGGGCCTGACAACGAGAGCATACAGGTCGCAGTGGTGGGTAGTATATGGGGATTTGGTGATAAAACGGATGGCACTGTGATAGACTACATCCAGTTTGCTGAGTAGAGTGTTAGGGGCTATTTTTATTTTGTAAATGACATCAGACAATACAAGCACACCTCCCCAGACCACAGACTGGGGAGGTGTGCTTGTATTGTACATAGACAATCAATCATGGATGCATATTCTGTCTAACAAAGACCTGGACCTAATAAAGTCTTAAGTACTGTATAGCAAACAGAACTCAAAKAATTGGTTACATCATAAACAAGCAATACACAGTAGTTCATTGGAAAACATTGGTTCCTCAGTTGGACACTAACTGGGGAGGAAAGACAGAGAGAGAGATGGGAGAAGTGAGAGAAAAACAGCAATAGAAGGAAGAAGATTGAAGGTTTCCGCCAGGGAGAATCATGTCATACACAGAGAGCCATAGTGAGACAAGGATAGTGGGAGAGAGTGATAGAAAGCAACACAGCTTGACTTAGTCTCTATAGAGACAGAAAAAAACATTAACACACACATATATATATATATATAGAGAGAGAGAGAGATCAAACAGCAGGAGATGAAATGCAGAGAGGGAGGAGAGGAGGGATGAGAAGAGAGAGAAAGAGGAGTCTCCATCACCATATCCCCAGAGGCCCAGAGAAGACAGACAGTAATCCAGCTCTCGGCTGGCGGCCACGTACCCCTCTGTCCCCAACCTGCTCTGTCAGCGGACAGCCCTGCTTTTGAACCTGCGAGTGGGAGAGACACAGGCATTAACTCCACTACAGTAGGGCTTTGAGTCAGATCCTTGCACCGGGGCTTAGCCATCACCCTTCAAAGGCTCTATTTCCGCCAGAGAGAGAAAGAGGGAGAGAGAGAGGGAGCCAGTATAGCTTTGATCAATATCCTTGGCAAGGGGACCACAGACTGGGGAGGTTAATGGCCATTTAACCCACTGTCCACTGTCCCACCTGCACTTTGACAACCTGACGTTGCACACCGTATTTCAGACCACCCGATTCTTTATCGGTGTGTGTGTGTGTGTGTGTGTGCGTGTGTGTGTGTGTGTGTGTGTGTGTGTGTGTGTGTCGAACTGGGAAAAGTGCAAACACCCACAGTGTTCAAACCTTAGAACTAACGGAGGGGAAACAGACCAAGCCAGCAGAATGCTTTGTAGGACATGATGAAAGGATGTTGTTTCTAGATGCAGTATATAACGTCCTGGGTTGGCATCTAGTAGCCTGCAGTACAA
>NW_019942545.1:483346-490226 GCF_002910315.2 Salvelinus sp. IW2-2015 | reverse complement strand
CGGTTGAGACACTAACTGGGCAGGAAAGACAGAGAGAGAGGATGGGAGAGAAAAACAGCAATAGAAGAAGAAGAGAAGAATGGAGTTTCCGCCAGAGAGAATCATGTACATATACACGAGAGCCATTAGTGAGACAAAGGCAAGAAGTGGAGAGAAGAGAGTGACTAGAAAGCCAACCAACAGCGATGACTTTAGTCTAACCAAAAATATTTGAAGAGGAGATGAGAGAGAGAGAGAGGAGAAGAGAGAGAAGAGAGAGAGAGGAGATGAAGAGAGAGAGAGATAGAGAGAGGAGAAGATGAGAGGAGAGAGAGAGAGAGAGAGAGAGAGAGAGAGAGAGAGAAGAAGAAGAGAGAGAGAGAGGAGGAGAAGAGAGAGATATTGTGATTGTATGATATATTGAGTATGATGGAGTATTTGGAAGATGTTGTAATTTCTTTGATTTGATAGATGAGATGGTATGATCTATTTATGCAGATTTGTTTATTTAGTTATTGTGGTGTGTTTGGCTAGTAGAGGAGTCATACCATCACCATACCCAGAGAAGACAGACAGAATCCAGCCTCTCGGCTGGACCGGCCGCGTCCCCCCTCTGTCCCCAAGCTGCATCTGTTCAGCGGACAGCCCCGCTTTGAACCTGCGTAAATGGGAGAGACACACGCGGCCATTACTCCACACAGTGGGCTTTGGAGCAGATCCGCACTGGGGCTAGCCATCAGCCCTTCAAAGGCTCTAGTTTCCCCTAGAGAGAAAAGAGGGGACAGAGAGGAAGCCAGGATGCTTGATCAATATCCTTGGCAGGGGGCCACAGACCGGGAGTTACATGGACCATTAACCCACTGTCACCTCCCCTGTCAAAATTTCCACGTGTCATCTCCACTGTCCCACTCCACTGTCACTATCCACTGTTCATTTCCACTGTCACCCCCACTTCACCATCCACTGTCACCCGTCACTGTTCACCTGCCAATGTCATTTCCACTGTCACCCTCCGACTGTCACGCACCGTCCACTGTCACCACCTCACTTCACCCTCCACTGTCACCACCTCCCACTGCTTCACCTCACTGTCCCACCTGCACTTTAAAGCCTTTTGACAACCTGACGTTGCACATGTATTTCAGACCACCAGATTCTTTGCTGTGTTGTGTCGATGTGTGTCCACGATGGTGTGTGTGTTGTGTGGTGTGTGTGATGTGTGTGGTGTTGTGTGTGGTGTGTGTGTGTTGTGTGTGTGTGTGTGTGTTCGTTGTTGTGTGTGTGTGTTGTGTGTGTGTGGTGTGGTGTGTGGTGGTCAGAACTTGGGAAAGTGCCAACCACTACAGGTGCTCAAACCTTAGAACTAATGGAGGGGTGGAAACAGACCAACCCAGCAGAATTCTGTAGGACATGATGAAAGGATGTTGTTTCTAATGCCACAATAACGTCCTGGGTTGGCATTCTAGTAGCGCGGCCAGTACCAATCCCTCTCTCTAAAGGTGGCCGGGTCTGGCAAGACATAATGCTTTTCGAGCATGAGGTTTTGCTTGCAGTTGTGAAGGCCTAAAGCCAACCCCCCTAGCCCATTCCTAAAGACTCTGCGGATCTGCCCAGTGATAAGCTCTAATTTCTTCAGCCACTTATAGGACCAAGAGGCCCCAATCCCCCTCGCTGCCTCATCTTCGTCCCCCCTCCCGCCCTCTCTTCGCTACCTCTTTGCCATCCAATGTCATCAGCTCCTTGTGAACCCTCCCGTTCCTCGCTCTCCTTTTCCGCGTTCGTCCGTTCGATTCCCTCTGCCTCTTCGCTCGCTCCGTCTCTTACCTCCTTTCAGGGCAGCACAAAGAAGCCATTCGCATCGCGCAGGTTGCGTATACTCAGTCAGCCCACAACTTGAAATGTTTTGCTGCACTTCTGTTGTAGTGGGTATTACAGGTGGAAAGAACAGCTGTGTCGTGGTTAGAGAGTTTATGATGGGAGAAGGAATATGAGAAATAGGAGATGGTATATTGTGAAGCATTACATTTGTATATTTTGATTTTGTGTATGGGCTGTGTGTGTCGTGTTTGTGATAATATGTTTCTCTATGTATCCCAGCACATGTATGCACTATGTCACTGTATTTGAGAAAGTGGGCGTTGTGTTTGGTTGTGTTGATGTGCATGGATGTGTCTGTGTGTGTGTGTGTGTGTGTGTGTGTGTGTGTTGTATGTGTGGTGGTGTATGTGTTGTGTGTGTGTGTTGTGAGTCTAATCAGCCAGGTTGTGCCTTGGACTCCCTGGCCCTATGCTCATTAGATGACTTCTGGGCAAGGCTGCCTCTTTCCCCGTTTCTTGCTGGAAGCCATACAATGGCCTCTTTCTCAGCTGCTTCTCTGCACCCAGCAAACAACCCTTTAACCATGAAGCCATGCTCCACAAGGAACCAGACATGTCCCCCAGTTCAAAGAGGCATTAATGCTCCTGGTGATGGTACAAATAGTTCTTCCAACACAGCAAGTTCAATTCTATACAATTCTGTTGTTGATACTTACCAAAAAAGGCCAATACTTCATGAACTCGATGAAGTAGTTTTCTCTCGAAAACTTGTAAGAAAGTTGGACAGTGTCGCCCCTACTCACAGCAACAACAATCGAGGGTTATATCAGGATTTATTTCTCCAGCGCAGACTGACTTGTTATCAAAGTTCCTAAAACATGAACAGTATAATGACTGTATCTCATCACAATACGGTCTGATCAGGAAGTCATGRCACACGTCTCTTAGTGGCAGCAGTCCCTTGCTCACAGTTATATCCAGGGACTTAACAGTCGAGGCTTAAATGAAGTCATAGCAGAGGCCATTAGGCCTGGATAGTGTGTGTTAGTCCGTGCCTGTATCGTACTACTATACTGTAAGTCCCTTGGGATGTTAATGGSCTTTGAGAAGGCTGGCCTCTTGGCTTCTCTGTATCCTCCACTCAGACAGAGGCTTTTCCCTTCTGCCATGCCTCTTCTTCTCTCTAATTAGTACAGTGGACATAAAGACAGCCATCCTTACTTCCTGTCGGTGGTGGCTAGTGCTAAATCAGGATAATGCTAGCGCTAGGCGTTTTGTTTGGGGTGTTTTATGCCCGTCCTTGGTATCGAGGGGCAGGTTTGCTTTGGCAGKGCCAGTCCTGAGTGGGCTCGGCCAGGTTCTGCCTGTACCCCTCCCCCCTCCTTCCCCATCCGTCTTGTCCCTCCTCCCGTCCCTGACTGGAATTCACTTGACCTTTTGTTCTATCTCACAGCCAACGGCGTGAGCCCCATCTTCATGCCTCAAGTAACGGTCCTATACCTCTTTCTCTGTTCTGTCCAGTCCAACACTTTCATTACCCATCTGCAGAGCACAGCACACAGTGTACACAGTGTACTCTTCCTCCTTCCTCGTTTTCTCCCTCCCACCTCTTCTCTCTCTCAGAGGACTTTTCTGACTTTGTAAAAGTGCTGAGGTGGCTAAACAAACCACAATCAAACACAGAGAGAAGTGTGACACGTCTGCGTGTTGGCGGTATATCGTGTGTGTGTGTGTGTGTGTGTGTGTGTTGTGTGTGTGTGTTTATGTGTGTGTGTGGTGTGTGTGTGTGTGTGTTGTGTGTGTGTGTTGTGTGTGTGGTGTGTGTGTTGCTGTGTGTGTGTGTGTGTCGGTGTGTGTGGCGCCGTGCGTGGTGTGGTGTGTGTGTGGTCTATGTCAGCCGGTGTTTGTTGCTGTGGACATTTCCTCAATGATGCCCCATGCTCATTAGCGAAGAAACACTCTGTAATTATACTAATGAGGTAATAAAGCTGCTCTAATACCAACAGAACCCCTCTGATTGCTGATGTCGCCGCTCATAGGTATAACAATGCCATACGCGGCAGACTATTACCCAGACATGCTCTCATACAATGCACACCCCAGCACCAAAACATCTATACACTCGTAAAATGGCAAACGAGTTCTCAATATGATATGGCACACCAACGCTAAATCCAAGACAACAAATAAACTGATCCAGTGAATCGAGTAGGCGGTAAAATCGTACCTGGTAATCGGTAATCAAGGATCCAAGCTCTTCACGCGCAGTTAAATATACACAATATGACCTCTCTACGATAATTTTGATTAACTGTTTAACCACAAAACAACGCACACACTCAACTATAGCTCGATGCAATCATAGTCTAATCTATTCCGAAAACTACACACTTTGTAAGGAAAAAGATATAGGAACCAAGTAGGCTCGCCACCTACGTCACACGCAATCACACAATGCGCACAAGGGTAATCATCAGGATTTATTTCTCCCAGGCGCAGACTGACTGTTATCAAAGTCCTAAAAACTAGAACAAGTATACATGAATGTATCTCATCCCCCAATACGGTCTGATCATGAAGCTACAAGGCACACGTCTCTAGTAAGCGCAGTCCCATTGCTCACCACCAATGTAATTCCAGGGACTTAACAGAGGCTAAATGAAAGTCATAGAAGGCAATCCTAGGCCTGGCATAGTCGTATGATGCTCTCATCACACAAGTTAGAGCTGTATCGTACTAACTTATAAAGGAAAACACTTAAGTCCTTGCGGAATGAGATAAATCACATATGGAGCGTTCAGTGTGAGAAGGCTGGCCGGACTACATATTGGTTCTCTGTACATCCTCACACTCAGACTAGATGTTGCTCTGTTCCTCGTATGCATCGTCTCTTCTTCCTCTAATCTGTAGCACGTTGGAACATAAAGACAGCCATACCTCTAGAAAACTTTTCCCTCGTCGGCTCGTGGCTAAAGTCTAAAAATCAAGTGATAATAGCCTCGCAGCTAGGCAACGTTTCTGGTTTGGGGTGTTTTAATGCCTGAATCTTGTATCGGGGCAGGTTTGCTTTGGCAGTGCCAGTCACGATGCTGGTCTCTTAGAAACCAGGGTTTGCCTGTACCCTCACCCCTCCTACTCCCCTATAAAGCGCGTGCTTTTGTCCTTCTCTCCTCCGTCCTGACTTCGGTATTATTCACTATTTATCCTTTTGATTATATTACACAGTAGCAATCTGGCGTGAGCCCTCATCTTCAATCAGCTCACTTGTATAGGTATCCCATAATATCACATAGTGATCACTTGTCTTGTTTCAATCGTACCCATGCTCAACCAACACTTTCATTACCCATCACTGCCGACAAGCAACCCCCCCCCCCCTCTTTCTCTGCCACCATCAACTACCCCCATCCCCAACCGTTCATCTTGCTACCTATCAAACTGTGAAGGGGGCTCGCTTTGGCAAGAGGCGCTGAGGAATTTTGTGAGTCGGCAAAAAAACTTGGAATCTACTTCACTCCCTCTCCTACTGTCATGAGTACGAGGCTGAACTAGATTAGATGACTGAATGGGTTAATATGGGTTGAAACTGGCTTTATATTAAAGAGTGTCTGCTTAAGATAAATAAAGAATAGTGATTTTATCCACAACTAGGTTACTCTTTCGGATACCTTCCCTTTCGTTTTCTCCCCCTCCCAACCTTATCTTCTCTCTCTCAGAGAGACTTTTCTGACTTTTGTTAAAAGTGCTTGAGGTGGCTTCTCTGTTTCCTCCGAAGTTCTGTGACTAGGCCTCAAGCCGTGCCCGTCTGCCTTGCAATCATGCGAGTCTGTAGGATTTGAACTGATTTGAATACCCCAAGACTTGACTGTTTGGATCCCCCCTCGATCATCCCTCTGCCTCTTGCCCTAGCTAGCCCAGTGCTGAACAGTCATTAGTAATTCTTTGTTGCCCTCATCCCTCCTCTCCCTCAGACCATCCTTCCCTTCCTCTCTTCCCCCTCACTCCCTACCCTTCCCCCCTCTCTCCCTTCTCCCCTCAAACACTTCTTTCCCTCTCCTCCTCTCCCTCACAACTCCCCTCTCTCCCTCTCCCCTCCCCTCCTCACTCACTTCCTCCCCTCCACTCCTCTCCTCTCCCCTCAAACACTTCTTTCCCTCTCTCCTCTTCCCTCACACACACTCCCTCCTCCCTCCTCTCTCCCCTTAACACTCCCTCCCTCTTCCTCTCACCTCACACTCCTTCCCTCTCTCCTCTTACCCTCCACACTCATTCCCTCTCTACCTCTTACCCTCACACACCTCCCTTCCTTCTCCTCTCCCTCTCACACTCCCCCCTCTCTCCTCTCCCTCACACTCCTCCTCTCTCCTCTCCCTCCACACACTCCTCCCTCTCTCCTCTCCACCTCACACTCCCTCCTCTCTCCTCTCCTCACACACTCCCTCCCTCTCTCCTCTCCCCTCACACCTCCTCCCTCTCCCTCTCCCCTCACACTCCTCCTCTCTCCTCTCCCTCACACACTCCTTCCCTCTCTCCTCTCCCCTCACACACTCTCTCCCTCTCTCCTCTCCCTCCCCACTCCCTCCTCTTCCCTCTCCCCTCACCCCTCCCTCTCTCCTCTCCACCTCCCTTCCTCTCCCCTCCCCTACCACTTCCTCTCTCCTTTCCCTCACCCTCCCTTCTCCTCTCCTTCCCACTCCCTTCCTCTCTCCTCTCCCTTCACACCTCCCTCCCTCTCTCCTCTCCCTCACACCTCCTCTTCCCTCTTCCTTCTCCATCACAACACTCCTTCCTCTCTCCTCTCCCTCACGCCTCCTCCTCTCTCCTCTCCCCTCCATCCCTCCTCTCTCCTTTCCCCTCACACACTCCCTCTCTCCTCCTCTCCCTCACACCTCCCTCCTCTCTCCTCTCCTCTAACACAGTCCCTCCTCTCTCCTCTGCCCTCACTCCCTCTCTCTCTCCTCACTGCAGGCCTGTTGTGATGTGATACCATACTAAAGATCACCTTTGGATTACAATACCTTGTGACCAATCAGGGGCCCTGCATTGTTTGATACACTGCTGTGTGGTGGACCTGCTGTCCCATG
>NW_019942545.1:454983-480884 GCF_002910315.2 Salvelinus sp. IW2-2015 | reverse complement strand
TCTCTGTTTCCTCTGAAGGTTTCTGTGACTAGGACCCTAAGGCCGTGCCCCGTTCGGCCTTGTCAATCATGCGTGTTCTGTAGATTTGAACTGATGATTTGTCCCCCAAGGATGACCTGGTTGATTCCCTGTCCCCCCCCCGCTCCATCTTTGTTCTCAATCCTCTTGCTGCTTTGGCCCTAGCCTATCAGCCCAAGTGGTGAAAGAAGTCATCTTAAAGTATTTCTTTTGTGTTGCCCCTCTCCTCCTCTCCACTCACCATGTGATAGTTTCCTAATGACTGACTTCCTGCTGCTGGGAGAACTGCTTCTTTTCTGAGATACAATCCCCGGCTCTGTCTGGGACCCCACTGTTTTGTATTTGAGATGTCACTCTGTTCTGTGTTACTCTGTTGCTCTGTTGAACAGCAGGACGGGAGAAACAGGAAGAGTGAGCTCTGGCTGCAGAAGCTAAACGAACGAACGTCTAACAAACTTTTCAATGGCTATATGAAAAAGAAGACATTTGCGAAAGCTTCCTTCCGGTGCACTCGTAATCTCAAGCGTGCAAAGGCCAAACCTCGCACATGCACATTCTCTCTCGCTGAAGGGTAGCAGCCTTTGACCCTTTAGGACAGGGGGCCTGTTGCATTGTCCGGTGAGGGGATGGCTCAGGTCAGGGCAGGGCGGCTAGCTGAATGTTTAGGGTTATGCACCGCGTGCAGCCATTGTGCAGGCCTCAKTCCACCACAAACAAAGAGAACATAGCACTGCTAAAACAGGCGCAACTACCATTGTGTCCAGCCCAATTCACTGGCACAGAAAGCCTGTACAGCTTCAACAGCCTACCATGGCATTATGTGAGGCCATGTACAGTAACAATGTCTACATCACTCTACTCTACATGCCAGACATCAGGTACAGGCTGTTTGTATAGGCTTCTACTGCTCTAACTTGGTGACATTTCAGTTGACATTTCAGGTTAAAATCTAGTCTACGTCTTTATTCTCCCCTGTTTTATATTCTCTCTCTCTCTCTCGCCAGTCTGTCTCCTAACAAAAGCAATAGCAGAGTCAGATTCCTCGTGTCCATTCCAACAAGTTTATGTCGCCATGCTCTAGAGGGATGTAGGCTTGTGTTGCCTATATCTCAGGGGAGGCAGGAAGGAACCACAGCCACATCCCCAGCAAGGATCCCTCGGAGCCCAGGGAGTTTTACAAGCCTCCTAATGAGAGCAGTAGGGGAATGGAGAGAGGCGAGAGAGGGGATGAGAGAGGGGGAATGGGGAGAGGAGAGAGGGGGAATGGAGAGGGAGAGAGGGGGAATGGAGAGGGGAGAGAGGGGAGGGAGAGAGGAGAGAAAGGGAATGGGAGAGGAATGGGAGAGGAGAGAGGGGAGATGGAGAGAGGAGAGAGAGGGAATGAGAGAGAGAGAGAGGGGGAGGGAAAGAGAGAGGGGGAATGGAGAGAGAGGAGAGAGGGGGAATGAGAGGGGAGAGAGGGGAATGGAGAGAGGAGAGAAGAATGGAGAAGGGAATGGGAGAGGGAGAGGAGGAGAGAGGAGAGAGAGGGGGAATGGGAGAGAGAGAGAGAGGGGATGAGGAGAGAGAGGGAGATAGGGGGGAAGGGAAGAGAGGAGAGAGGGGGAGGAGAGAGAGGAGAGAGGGGGATGGAGAGAGAGGAGAGAGGGGAGGAGAGAGGAGAGAAGGGAGGAGAGAGGAGAGAGGGAAGAGGAGAGAGGGGAAGGAGAGAGGAGAAGAGGGGAGAGAGGAGAAGGAGAGAGGGGGAAGAGAGAGAGGAGAGAGGGGAATGGAGAGGAGAGAGAGGGAGGAGAGAGGGGAAGGAGAGAGGAGAGGAGGGGGAAGGAGAGAGGAGAGAGGGGTAAGGGAGAGGAGGAGGGGAAAGAGATGCAGAGAGAGTGGAATGTAGAGAGGAGAGAGGGGGAAAGGAGTGGTTGCTGTTCTGCTGTGGTGCCACTCTGCCCCCAAAACGGATAAAGGAACAGAAAAGAGAGAGAGAGACTGAATAGTGAGATGTGTATATGGACAAGATTGATTTCCAAGAGGAGAAGTAGAGTGTCTGTGTGTGTGTGTGTGCGTGCGTGCGTGCGTGCGTGCGTGCGTGCGTGCGTGCGTGCGAGAGAGAGAGAAATCTCAGGAGCGACAGAGAAAGTGAGAGCGAGAAAGCGCTTTGCCCTTTGTACCAGCGACCATTGTCATTTGGGATAGGGATGTAGTATGTGGAAAGGGATCTAGCTCCTCTGCCAGCTACAGTTCATGTGTGTGTGTGCTTATCACAATGCCCCTCCCTACCCCCTACCGCCTCTTAAACTGGGGAAGGGGGAGGGTCACAGATTAAGGACACTCTCCCATCTGCCCACAGCTGTTTAAATCAACAGGTGTTTGAGTGTGTGTGCTGTGAAGCTGTGATACTCCCTGCTGGAATGGTTAAGTGTACAGTATGTTAATGCCCATTTGTTAAACAGCTTCGTCCTCCAGGGTGTACAGAGGCTGCCAAGCGTTCACATTCTATTAGAATCATCTGGGTTGAATGAGGTAAAGGGACCTTACGTAAAGTGTCTAGTGTACTGACTGGGACTAACTGTATGTGTGTCTGTGTGTCCGCAGGTTCCTCGTATTATGACAACGTGCGGCCGTTGGCCTATCCTGACTCAGACGCTGTGCTCATCTGCTTTGACATCAGTCGCCCAGAGACTCTGGACAGTGTTCTGAAGAAGGTCAGTATCTTCCTCTTCCTCCTTTCCCTCACCTTCCTCCTCCAACCCTCCCCCTTCCTCTTCCTCCTCCTCCTCCTCCTCCTCACAACCAGGGTATGTAAACAACATGCCCTGCCATTAGAGAACGTTCTCTATTAACCTTCTCATCCAAACTGTTCTGCCTCCCCTTCTCATATAGAGTTCCCATGCTATCTATAGCCAGCACACATTCTATAGCCAGCACACAATAGAATAATGTCACGATGGGGGTAAGAGCTACCCCCCTTTATCCCCATGAAACAAGCAGGGCTACTTGACCCCTTGACCCCTATTGGAATGAGAGGTCAGACTGGAGAATGAGAGGAGGCCTTGGAGCCCGGTTGGGGTGGGATTTGAAGTGGAGCTCCAGCAATGGCAGATTAGCTATGCAACAACCAATCAAAGAGCAGCTGTTTAATGAGACGGAGTATTTATGTGAATCTGGGCATTTATGGGACTTTCATATTAAATGAGAAGCCAGGACAGATGCTGAGAGTTAATGTTTTTACGGTGGCTTTTGGGTGTGATATGTTGATACTGGGCTTGGGAGGGGAACCAGACAGAGTGTGGTACGGTGTGGAGGTGGGTTGGTGACGTGGTCATGGGAATGTTTTACAGCTATTCTCATGAGAGAGTTTGTGTGCGTCGGTAAATGTGTTACATTACACATATAAAGCAGTCATGTGCGTGTGTGTGCTGTGGTGTGTGTGTGTGTGTGGTGTGTGTGTGTGTGTGTGCTGGTGTGTGTGTGTGGGTGTGTGTTTGTTCCGATTGTTACCAGTCTCACTGCCCTCAGCGGTCTCTCAGTCAGTCCTCCATCTTGAGGCCATGTGTGCCGTCTCTTTGAAGGTCTCCTCCAGTAGCTCAGACCTTGGAGAAGACATTCCCACGGCGGCTCTGTTGACGTGTTTCGTGTCTGAGGGGGCTGTAAAACACGCCCCACCTACAGGCTCTTGAGCTGACCCACACGACACCTTGGTTTACGCCACCCGTCTCAGAGTTCCGCGCCCCCGTCTGTCGACATGGCTTTTGGTTTTCCAACTGAATCCCTTGCGTAGGGGTGCCATGACCCCCTGGACCCCTAGCTGTCGCCTCTTGCGTAATTTTTAAACACCTAGCGGCGAAGGAAACCTGTTGCCATCACCGTCCCAAATTAGGACTCTTTGACCTCTGTGACCTTGCCTGTCACCAAGGGTCATTCAGATAGGAGCGGAGGGGATTGAGAAATGGGGTGAACGTTGATTGGATGGTTATAAAAGAGAATGGGGGATGGAGCATGGGGGGCGTCAAAGGTTGTTTAACTCTTGACGGATGGGCTCACACCCCTGCATTCTGCATTGGCCCTGTTGAATTCAGACATGGTGGATGGTTTGGGGGGTGTTATTTGTATTGTGGGCAGAAGGGAGGCAGAATTTATTTTCCAGCTGAAGCCTGAACGATGACATTTAATGTGTCAGGCTGTTGTTWCAACTGGACTGCACAGGGCTTTCTGTTCTGTCCTCTACCTAAAATACCTCTATTGACTCAAGCCAGCGTGTAGAAAGAAATTAAATTAATCTCATGCCGTTGTATTATATCACACAGAAATCTCTCTCCTCCATTTCTATTGGATTAGTAAGTCTTATCCAAACCACTCAATTGGCAAAGAGAATTTAGAGCACCGATTTAATGGGGGAGCTCATTGAAACAGTTTCCCTATTATTGTGAAATGATAGATTCCTCTGAGGTCTAATCATAGATCTGCGTATTCATCTAACTGCGTGGAGCTATATTGGGAGACTCGCACAAATACACGGGGAACAGAACAGAAGTCTCACAGGAAGACCACGGAAGCAAAGTCATTCATTTACATTCATTTAGACTAATGAGATAACCTAATGTCTATTACAGAGAGATTTAGGTGAGACAAAGAAACGGTTCATCCTCTTTGCTGAACAGGGGCCAGGGTCAACTCTATTCCTCTATGAGCTAAGTGGCCTGGGTAGAGTCCTGGGGGTCGCAGGTCAGGGTAGTTTGGSCCAGAGAATGTAAAGGTCCTCYGTGTGGAGTCATTCCACTGTTTTCATAGGAATGTCCTGCTGGTGAGGTGACCTGACTGATGAGCGCTGCTGGCTATTTACTGATGCTCTGTCTGTCTGTCTTGTCTGTCTTGTCTGTCTTGTCTGTCTGTCTGTCTGTCTGTCTGTCTGTCTGTCTGTCTGTCTGTCTGTCTGTCTGTCTGTCTGTCTGTCTGTCTGTCTGTCTGTGTCTGTCTGTCTGTCCCCGACCCGGATCAAATACTGACCTCGGTCCAATTGAGGTGTGCTTGAGTTGGCTTGGAATTTGCACTTTTGGAACTAATCCATTGGTTTCATAATTTTAACGGGAAAAAAACAAAATAAATTAGAGCTCTAGTATTTGACATGTACAGTATTTGTATTAGGTTTGAACTGTCTGTCTACCTCGCTCTTTCTGTTTATTTGTTAACCTCTGCCTGTCTGTATGTCTGTCTGTCTGTCTGTCTGTCTGTCTGTCTGTCTCTCTCTGTATGTGTCCTTGTTAACATGCTCCTGCCTGTGTGCCCATCCCACAGTGGCAGGGGGAGACCCAGGAGTTCTGTCCCAATGCCAAGGTGGTTCTGGTGGGTTGTAAGCTGGACATGAGGACAGACGTGAGCACCCTGAGAGAGCTGTCCAAGCAGCGCCTCATCCCCATCACACACGAACAGGTGAGCAGACGAAGAGCAGTTCGGAAAGGATGGAGGGATGAAGAAATGAAAGAGTGAGAGAAACACTCTTACATTCCAGAAGCGAAAGGGATGATGCACAACGAAGTGTGTACTTATGGTTTTAAAAAAAGAGAGAGGACTCAATATGTTTAGGAAGCAGCTCAACGCATACGTCAAGTCTATAATGAGACCGTTCATCGGGAGACTGAGTTAGGGATGTAGGAGACAGAGAACGCGCAGAGACGCCAACTAGTAGGTTCCGAGATAAATTCTAAATGATACCGTATAACAGGCGTGACAAGCACAGTTGGAGAAGAGAGAGAGTTAGTTCAGCCATACATACAAGTGTGTAAAGTATCAAACATCATATCACGGATGCACGAATACGTATATCCATTACATCTCACAGAGATACATATGGTTATGGCTCTCTCTTCTCGTTGGCTATGAGGCACTCAGTTGCCTACCATTAGAAAAACTTCACGAAGCAGTACAATTGGTTGCAGTAGGTTAGGCGTTCTGACTCTAATATAGCTGACGCGATGTGAGAGGTTGGATATGTAAAGGGGGTTTATGGGGTGCAGGGGGTGGGGGGTGGGTATGTTAGGATTTATGTCTCAGGGAGTCGAACACATTTTACCCTGAGATTATAAATATTCATGCAGATTTAGGGATTTGTGAAAAGGTTGGAATAAAATAGAACTTTTGACTAAACATAGGCCTTTCGAACCTCGCACCGCATATCCACAGCTCCTGCTTGCAGCCAAGGATCATGTAATGATTGGAGCGCCTGCAGAACCGCTAACCACACATCCTGTTAGCCGAAGGGACATAGGTATGAGGAGCGAACGCTACCACATCCCTGTTAGCCAGGGACATGGTTAAATGATGGAGGGGAAATAGGGAGTGAGGTGATAAACTGGTCAGTGAAATCTGTGAAATAGTACTTTACGTGTTTCCTTTGTTGAGCTCTCCCATGTCTGACATTACACAGAGTAGGACGGGCTGTGGTTTTCAACCCCCAGTACAGCACAGGGAACGCGAGACCCTTTTCCATGGACTTGGCTGTGTGGACTGGCTCTGAACTGGTGCCTGTGGTGGCTGTGTCTGCTGGCTTGTGGGCACGTGCTTCTGGGCTGCTGTGGTGGCTGTGTGTAATCTGGACTGGCTGGGGCTGGCCTGCGGTGGCTGTGGCATGGCTCGTGGCTGTTGACTGCAGGGCGCTGCGGCTCTGGGTGGCGCGGCTGGCTTGAGCTGGGGCTGGCTGTTGCTGGCTGATGAACTGGCTGTGGGCTGGCTGCGGGCTGGCTGTGGCTGGCTGTGGCTGACTGAACTGGCTATGGCTTGGCTGTGGGCTGGCTGTGGGCTGGCTGTGGCTGGCTGTGGGCTGGCTGTGGCTGGCTGTGGGGGCAACAACCAGATCCAGATCCCCCCAAAAAGCAACAGGAAAGAAACAAAGCATGTCAATAAAATAGACAAACCAAAGATAGAGTGGAATACCATTAAGCTCATGGACAATGTTTCAGAGGCTCATGTTAGGGCTATTGTGTTTTTGTTCTACRTCATACTCTATTTCTGTCTGAGGCAGCTACTCTACTGTACTGTTCTGACCTGTCTATAATTGCCAGGGAATCTGTCACATACAGTACAAGCGCCAGGCAGGCTCCCAACAACCAACTTTTGCTGATCTAATCCAATATCCCCCAGCTTGTTATCCTGTTGTTGATCTCAAATTGAATTCCGGTAGCAGAGTTGAGGAGTCACAGGCGAGGTGACCACAGGGTGAACTCTACACATTACACACTAATCTGGCCACGATCTGATAAAGCTTTGCTGCTTGTCAGGCCCATCTCTCCCTCTCCCTTCGTTTCTCTCAACCTTCCTCAATTCCCCCTCTCTCTCTCGCTCTCTCTCTCCCTTCCTTAATCTCTCTCCCTCCCTTAATCTCTCGCCTATCGCTCTGTCTCCCTCCCTCTCAATCTCGCTCTTTCTCGCTCTCTCTCTCCCTTCCTTAATGTCCCTCCCTCTCAATATCTCTCTCTCCTTCCTCACTACCTCCCTTCTCTAAATCGGTGCTTCCACCTAATAGAGACTTTTCCTGTGACTGTGTGACTGTGTAAGGAAGGAGCCTTGATAAGATCACACCAGGCCTGTGGTTCTGAAAGGCCCCATCTGTGTGTGAGTCCGTATAATTCCCAGAGAGGGCCATTGGAGATGTATTGTACTGCCTTCTCATCTGGTACTGCATTAGTGCCGGGCTGTCCCCGTACGACTTTGGGTGTGAAGACAAACCAACGTAAAACAGGGAAACAGACTTAATCCGGACTAGGCATAATCTAATGCAGAATAAGGAGAGATAGCCAGAAATGAGAGGGCAAATACAGTACCATAGAATTATAAACTGAAGCCTCACCCGTTCAATTCATCCTTTCAGTCAGTGAGCTTTGCTAACACTGGGCCTGGGGGGAAGCAGGCAGCACACAGTGCCAGGCAGGCTTTGGACAGCGAGTTAGTTTCTCCTCTCTAGTCTCCAATACATATACATGTACCAGACAGTGGGAGGAAAACTCTGGCCCAATGAGCTCTCTGTGGTGGGCTTTCTGCTCAGTTTAAACAGCAACACCAGAACTTGGCAGGAGAAAGAGGAGAGAGAGGGTGAGAGCCATAGAGAGAGAGCGAGAGAGAGACAGATAGAGAGCGAGACAGACCGAGCGAGAGCCATAGAGAGAGAGAGCAAGAGAGAGACAGAGAGATAGAGACAGAGAGATAGAGCGAGAGAGAGACAGAGCGAGAGAGAGACAGAACGATAGAGAGAGAGAGAGACCAAGAGAGAGACGGAGAGAGCGAAAGAGAGCAAGAGAGTCCGAGAGACAGAGAGAGAGTCATGGATTATTCATTAGATGTAGGGCAGGTTCAACTGTCTGCATTGTAGACATTATGTTTAGACCAGCAGCATCTCTGTATTTTGTATTTTTTTTGTATTTATTATGGATTCCCATTAGCGGTGGCCAAGGCTACTCTTCCTGGGGTCCAGCAACATTAAGGCAGTTTATACAATTTWAAAAACATTACAATACATTCACAGATTTCACAACACGCTGTGTGCCCTCAGGCCCCTACTCCACCACTACCACATATCTACAGTACCAAATCCATCTGTGGCTCCTGCTTGTATCTCACTACAGTAATGTGAGATCATTGGTGCTAGGTTATGGCACATTAACTGTCATGGTACCTCAATAAGAACAGTAGATACTATTCACAACAGCAGGATGTTGTTGATGAGATGATGTTGTTGATGATGATGATGTTCTTGATGTTGTTGTTGATGATGATGTTCTTGATGTTGTTGATGAGATGATGTTCTTGATGTTGTTGATGATGATGTTCTTGATGTTGTTGTTGTTGTTGATGATGATGTTCTTGATGTTGTTGATGTTGTTGTTGTTGATGATGATGATGTTGTTGATGTTGTTGTTGATGATGATGTTGATGTTGATGTTCTTGATATTGTTGTTGATGATGATGTTCTTGACATTGTTGATGATGATGATGGTCTCTAACCCCCTCCCTCCTCTCCTCCCTCCCCTCAGGGTAGTGGGTTGGCCCGTCAGATAGGTGCGGTAGCGTACGTGGAGTGCACCTCCAAGGTGTCGGAGAACAGCGTACGGGACGTGTTCCACATCACCACGCTGGCTTCTGTGCGGCGGCCACACAAGCCTCAGCTGAAACGCAGCAGCTCCCGCCGGGGCCTCAAACGGGTGTCCCAGCTGCCCCTGCCCCCCCTGCCCGGTCGGACTGATACCCTGGATCCTGCCCCTGCCATGCAGAAGGACCGGGCCAAGAGCTGTGTGCTCATGTAGAGACCCACCAAGACAAATATATATATATATATATATATATATATATATATATATAGTACAGTATGATACACAGAAATATATGACAGAAAGAGGAACTCTATTTATTGGTTTTGTTTTGTTCAATTTTATTTTTTAAAGAAATCCTCTAATATTCTCGTTTTGCACTGCTGAGGAACAAGGACAAAAAAAGAAAAAATATGCTTTTGTGTGTGTTTGCGAATCTTTTTGGAGCTGTTTACATTTTTTTKGGGGGGGGGCTGATGGACTGTGAAGTGGACTGGTTCTCGAGACGAAGTCTCAGGGTGGAGTGAGGAGAGGAGGGAAATAGGAAGTGCTGCATGGTCCTGGGGTAGGGTTTGTGGAGTGCATTGACTGGGGGATCAATCCTTAACACAAGGACGGCACAACAGCCATCTTTACTGGATGGCTGGAGGAGAAGACTTTCATTCTGTGGAGAAGGTAGTGGAGGAGTTGAATCAGGAAGATGGAACAAGAAACYTCTCAGTGGACAATGGACATGGTTGCTGTTGCTATGCTATATTGTGTTGATACTTCCTGTTGCCATATATGAGAATAGAAACGTGTACAAAAAAATGCTGAAAAGGGACGCTTATTGAGTGGGTAAATGATGGGAGTAGGTCAGACAGACGGAAATACAGTAGTCAGTTTGACATTGCTTTTGTAACCAGACAGAGTTAACAACATGAAGAATGTGTGGAGTTTTCCTCAGATCATTCGAACCACAAGTGCTTTCTAGAAAAAAGTCACTTTACATATCTGTTTCCGTAATAATTTAACACTGTTCAATGCGTCAACTCAGATCATGTCAACTTGATTCACTGAAGCTATTGCTGTTGTCGTTATGTTAAGATGTTACTTTGTGGGAAATATAGCGGTAAAATGTTAGGGCTATTTTACTGTATTTTCACATACTCTAAAAGTCTAMAATAAAGCAACAGCTTGACTGTAGGGAGAAGAGACTTCCTCTCTGACCCATGTCTCTTCATTGTGTTTGAGAAGACATCAGTGCTGTCAGTCACTAACATTACAAACAGTGCTGCTTGAAAGTATGTGAACCCCTTGTGCAATTACAGATTTTTTTAGTTTTTACCATGAAATCTTCATTTAATCAGAACCAGTCTTTTTGATCTGACATATGTTGGTGTAGAGGAAATCATGCGTGTAGTAGAAGAACAAAATGAAAAAAGAATTACTGCAGGTGCAAAAATAAGTGAACCCCAAGTTGCATTGGTTAAATCAAGCAGGT
Organism: Salvelinus sp. IW2-2015; assembly: GCF_002910315.2. Lineage (NCBI taxonomy): Eukaryota > Metazoa > Chordata > Actinopteri > Salmoniformes > Salmonidae > Salvelinus > Salvelinus sp. IW2-2015. The sequence continues at coordinate 470,315 of NW_019942545.1, read as the reverse complement.
AAGTAGAATCTGGTGGGTAAACAATTGGGTACCAAATGAACCAATCAAAAGGAGAGATCGTTAGGAAAGAGTTTGGGCAGGATTCTGATAAATAGAGATAAGAAACCTGGTCAGTTTGGTGTTACCCATCCAGGTGAATGCAAAGCGCACCATGCCGAGAGGAAAGGAGATCTCAGAGGACATCAGGACGAGGGTAGCGAGAGCACATCAGTCTGGGGAAGGTTATAAAATCCTCTCAAAAAAGGATTGAGCTCCATCAGTCCACTGTTCTGCAAATAATTTACAAATGGAGAGCATTTAACATGACAGCAATTCGGCCTAGAAGTGGACGCCCTTCCAAAATATCCCCAACAGCCACAAGAACAATAATAAATCARGTGAACGCCAAMCGAAACACAACTTCCAGAGATTTGCAGACCTCCCTTGCTGCATCTCAGGTAACTTGCTCCAACAATAAGAACACTGAATCAAAATGCTATTGATGGTTGGGTTGCTCGGAAGAAGCCTCTGCTGTCAAAAAAGAACCAAACTGCCCATCTTAACTATGCCAGTGACCACCTGGACAAACCTGAAGGTTTCTGGAAGTCCATTCTCTGGACCCATGAGTCCAAAATTGACCTTTTTGGTCACAATCGACACCGCTAGGTTTTGGCGAAAACCCAACACTGCCTACCACCAAAAGAACCGTATCCCAACAGTCAAGCATGGTGGTGGGAATGTCAAGATCTGGGGCTGCTTTGCCTACTCTGGACCTGGACGACTCCACATCATTAAGGGAACCATGAATTCTGAGGTATTACCAGGAGATTCTTGAACAGAACGTCAGGCCATCAGTCAAGGAGCTAAAGCTGGGCCCGAAAATGGGACTTCCAACAAGACAACGACCCAAAGCATTCATGCAAATCTYCCGAAGTGTGGCTCAGCAGAAAGAAGATTTGTGTTTTGGATTGGCCAAGTCAAAGTCCTGACCAAAATCCAATTGAGATGCTGTGGCAATACCTGAAGCGGGCAGTTCATGCCAGACACCCCTCAAACCTCACTCAATTGGCTGAGTTCTGTAAGGAGGAGTGGGCAGCAATCCCTCAAAACAGATGTCAGAGACTGATTACTGGCTATAGGACATGTTTACTCCAAGTTATCTCTGCTAGTGGAGGTGGCACAAGCTATTGACTGAAGGGGTTCACATATTTTTGGACACATCAAATCTGAGTTTCTATTAAATAAACCACTTTTGTTAAATAAACAATGAAAATATTTTTGTTTGTTTGTTTCTGTCATTTACTTGGAATGTCTTTATTACGAATTGGGGTTTAGATAAGGATTTTATGTATATTTTATACCAAMATAATGACCAGCACTGTAGGGTTCACATACTTTCAAGCAGCACTGTAACTAGTCTGTCCCACTGGGCACAGACGTCAATTCAACATCTATTCCACATTGGTTCAATGTAATTTTGTTGAAATGTTGTGGAAACAACGTTGATTCAACCAGTGTGTGCCCAGTGGGTTGTGACCATCTTCTTGCTATTACAGCCCAAACAGATGAATGTTAGCTGGGGGTCCAGCCTGATCTAACTCCCCTATACAGCTCCATTAATTATTCACGCTGTTAAAATKAAGTGCTTTGTAACATCAACTAGTAGCAACTGAGCTGCCACCAACGAGAAGGAGACRAAACCTTAACTTTGCTGGAGTTTTGAAACACATCATCCAGAGATGTTTTGAAACATTACATGGTATGTTGTAACACCCCCTTTTTTGTATTTTACCCCCTTTTTCGTGATATCCAATTACGATCTTGTCTCATCGTTGCAACCCCCCAACAGGCTCAGGAGAGGCGAAGGTCGAGTCATGCGGCCTCCGAAACAATCAGGAGGCCCCGTTGTAACACCTTTTAATCAATTGTTGTGCAACACTTTGCTAGGGACTGAGAGCCTACCGGAAAAGGTTGAAAACACAATTTTTGTGTTTCGAGTTCTGTTTAGTGCAGAATTAGATATCTTCTCTTTTGGTTTAATTTCCTCCCTTTTTGTTGTTGTACTTTTTACCCCTTTTTTCTCCCCAATTGTTAGTTAGTCTCTGCAACTCCCCTACAGACTCAGGGGAGGCGAAGGTTGAGAACCATGCGTCCTCCGAAACACGACCCTGCCAAGCCACACYGCTTGCTTAACTCAGAAGCCAGTCGCACCAATTTGTCGGAGGAAACACCATACAGCTGGCAACCGGTGTCAGCTTGCAGGCGCCTGGCCCGCCACAAGGAGTCACTAAAGTGCGATGGGACAAGGAATCCCAGCCGGCCAACCCCTCCCCTAACCCGGACAACACTGGGCCAATTGTGCRCCGCCTCATGGGTCTCCCGGTCGTGGCCGGCTGTGATGCAGCCTGGGATTGAACCCGGGTCTGTAGTGACACCTTAAGCACTGTGATGCAGTGCCTTAGACCGCTGCGCCACTTGGGAGGCCCCGTTTCCTCCCTTTAAAGCTTCTTAACACTATAATGGTGTTTCAAATCCTGTCTAGTGCAGAATTAGATGACTTCTTCTGGAGTATTTTAAACACTGATTTATGTATCTGATCATTTGCAAGTTTAACCCATTTTGGCAGGCATTGTTGAGCAGTGCTCAATCCACTAGCAGTAACTAGAGGTTTTACAACAAGCATCCTCTAACAACAGAACCACGTGGCAAGATAGGAAGGAGATTAAAAAATACTTACATTTTGAGCAACATATTAAGTTGGTTTTATTCTTCATTTTTTGGGGTAAAATGAAATTAACAGATCACTGAAACGACTTGCATTCATTTTTATTAAGTATATGTTTTTTTTTGTCTTTTGGGTTCAATTCACCACTGAATACGTTTTTCTGTGGATGTGTGGTTGTGTGTAAAATTTTGATGAAATTCCAGTGAAATCTACCATCTTACTGCCYCAGAAGCCGGGTGTTCAATTCCCACTTCCGCCTGTCCCACTTTAACTCCTCGGTCTCCTGTTTTTATTATGTCTAAATAAAGCATTGAAAAAATTAAGGTGGAATTCCAGAAAAAATRTTCTCCACAGGCCCTTATCATCAATCAATATTTAGGYTATAATGCATTTGCATTTCTTAACCATTTGACTGAGAGACAGTCYGAGAAACAGTCCAAGAGACAATCTGAAAAACCAGTATWTGTTGTGTGTTTTGATGCTGCCTTTTTTTACATGCACTGAAACCCCAGAAAGTGTTTTCACAACACTCTCTTAAAAACACCAATATTCAGATCGATTCGGGTGTTTCAGAGTACTTCAATTCTGTTTTGAAACACTTTCTGTGTATCAGAACACTTACATTGGGTTTACATTCAAACACCCTCCAAACACCAGATCTAAGCTCAGGTCTTTTTGTGGTTTCATTACGCAATCATGGTGTTTTGAGTCTTTCTATTTTTACAGTGCACAATAAGCCATGTATCAAACCTCACCAGGTGTTAATCATAAGAGAGTCCAGGCAGATCCCTCTGGTTACTTGTTAGCGCTATGCCTATAAGCATCTATTGGATGTCGTCAAGGTTACCACCACCATCATTGCACTATTCCCTCATCAAAAAGTCAAACAGTCATGCTGCCTTCGAGGTGAGTCAGACTGACAAGGCAACACACAGCTCACCGAATTAACTAAAGCAAAACGAGTGCATCATCAACACAACAAAGAAGACAACACAATGTGTTATTCGTATTTAAATGAGTCATCACATGCTGCTTCTTAACCCGGGGTGAGAGGAGCTTCGACTGTACTCAAAGTGACAGCTGACATCACGTGCATGTTGTACTAGTCTCTGAGGAAAACATTTTGTCATCAGTTTGACCCTTCACGTCTGTGGTTGGCTGAGTTATTTTTCCCTGCATGCACCTGTAAATCAAGCTGTAGGCCAGGGCAGCCATGGCCTCCCTGTCTGTCTGCTGGTCTGTGTGACATTCCAAACATGACGGGGTGTTGGGGAGCAGGCAGACTGTTGACCAGACAGTGTGTGGCTGGAGGTCGGAGTGGACACAGTCTCTGTCACCACATTGTGGCCCTGTCCTGGCCTGACTTAATACATTTCCTCTATGTATGTCTGTCACCGCTGCTGTCACACACTGTAAATAAACGAAAACAAAAGCTGATTCAATTTATAATTGTAATGCGTCCAGCTGCAAGAGGATTGTGAGTTTGCTCCTCTCACCCCGGGTCTTCCAAAAGAATCTTGTTGAGCAAACTCACATCAAAAATGTTGTGTGGGAATTTTTATTGAGCAAACTCACAATCTTATTGCAGCTGGTTGTGTTACAATTGTACGTTGAATCAACATATTTTATTATTATTTACAAGCCCCAGGCTACCAGGCAACCTCCAAAGCTCCCAATTACACCCAGTCCACATCTAAGAGAGTGATAGTGTGCAAGGAAGAGGGCAAAGAATCGCAAAAGAGCAAATTAGGTGGAGTATATTTATGGAGGACAAAACAGGTTAGGTAAGACCAGGCATGGGCAATTATTTTCCATGGAGGGCCACATTAGAATATATTTTTGCCATCGCGGGCCAGAACCATATTACAGGATTATACATCATGTGTATGACTGTATTGACAGATATATCTACTGTAAATCACGTCCAGATATGCTACTTATTTTACTTTCTTAAGATGCACAGAAATAAACCCCATCCATGTTCTCCTTTTGGCAGGTATTTTCATTATTAAACAGACAATGAACTACACGGAGGGAAAAGTACACAGTGCATTCAGCACCACGGACAGAATGTGTATGCACAAAAACACAAGAAAGAGAGCTCAACATTACATTTAAACTACTCAATCAGTGTGAGGAGTGAAGTCTCTGATGGGCATTGACTAGAGCAGTGAAGTCAGGTATAGTTTCTGTCGCTATGCGCAGGATTGCTGAGAGGTGAGTCAGTAAGAGATGATCTGTGCCTTGACTTGTTATATTTCATCACTGAAAATGTCTGTTCACATACAGAGGTTAACCCAAACACTACAAACATCTTCTGAGCATTACTCCTAATCTTTGGAAAGTTTTGTTCATCAAGAGATGCATAGAACCTCGTCAGTGACATTGTTTTGAGTAGTTCTCCAATCACTGCATCAGACTGAAGATCGATAAGCTCAAGTTGCAGGTCAGTGGGAGCGTTTTCCCCATTGAAGGTGAAAGGAGAGGAAACCAACAACATGTCATTTTCCAACACTTTGAAATCATCAAAACGACGAGAAAACTCACTGTTCAATTCATGCAGCGGCGAAGTATACTTCTCCCGCTGGTCATCTGATAGGGAACAGACTAGTTGTGTCAGAAGGTGGGTGAGATTGTTGGCTTCTACTTGACGGGTCAGGAGGAGTCATTTTACCACGAAGGCTTTGACAAGGCTGTACATCTGATGTGCAAAAAACACCCTACATTCATTGTCTACTTTCCTTTCCTTTGAAATCTTTGAAAAACGATTTTTTTTAAATTTCTAGCTAGCTACTATTTGTAACTGTGACGTGTGTGTCAGCCTGTCAATCACTGTCTGTCCTCGTGCAGTTGTTATTTATACGTGCCTTCAAAATAAATGTTCCACAAGCGGTGGGAGTTAAATCATTACACAGAAGGTGAGTATTCATTGGGCTTTTCATTTGAATAACAAGTACGTTTTTCTAAACTTTACTATCGCAAATTCTTTATGTGATCTGAAGAGAGAAGAGGAAAGATTAATTTAACAATATACAGTAGAGAGACACAGAGAGGGGCTGAGGGGTTGGTGGGTTGGATGGGCACAGGGAACAGAGGAAGTCTGGGAGGGGATAACTTAGGGCAGGAAATGACCAAGGGAAAGGAGGTTGGCCCCAGCAGCAGCATGGTGGGCACTGGGCCTGCTGTCCCCCTGCAGTTCAGACTGACACTAAGAGGGATTAATCCTGTGGTCTCCTGTCTGTCTGTCTGTCTGTCTGTCTGTCTGTCTGTCTGTCTGTCTGTCTGTCTGTCTGTCTGTCTGTCTGTCTGTCTGTCTGTCTGTCTGTCTGTCTGTCTGTCTGTCTGTCTGTCTGTCTGTCTGTCTGTCTGTCTGTCTGTCTGTCTGTCTGTCTGTCTGTCTGTCTGTCTGTCTGTCTGTCTGTCTGTCTGTCTGTCATCCATGCACAATCTAGGTATTTAAACTAAAACTATGCTCTGGGTTTCTCTGTATCTCCATACACTCACAGGCATTTCCCAGGCTTGTGATGTGAAGGAGAGGTTTATTACAGCCGAATGTCCGAATGTCTGGCATCTATTTCAGCAATCTGATCAGTCATTTGGCCTTTACAGAGGAGAAACCAGGGGGATTAGAAGTACCTTTGTTAGTTCTCCCTCTCCACTCTGCCTTTGCATACTTCACTTACTCCCCTCCCATGCTGTTCATAACAACCACTGTGAGACATACATGGGGTCCAGTGTTATCTGAATTGCCATCTGACATTATTCATACAGACAACTCACTGTCTGGTGGTCTGGATTGTATAAATTCATGCCCAATTACTATCGGATGGCATCCATACAGGAGGTCTAGTCATGCACTGCAGGGCCAAAAGTATGTGGACACATGCTCATCGAACATCTCATTCCGAAATCATGGACATTAATATGGGGTTGGTCCCCCTTTGCTGCTATAACAGCATCCACTCTTCTAGATGTTGGATCATTGCTTTCATTCAGCCACAAGAGCATTAGTGAGGTCAGGCACTGATGTTGGACGATAAGGCCTGGCTCGCAGTCCGCGTTCCAATTCATCCCAAAGGTGTTCGATGGGGTCGAAGTCAGGGCTCTGTACAGGCCAGTCAAGTTCTTCCACACCGATCTCGACAAACCATTTCTGTATTGACATCGCTTTGTGCAAGGGGGCATTGTCATGCTGAAACAGGAAAGGGACTTCCCCAAACTGTTGCCTCAAAGTTGGAAGCACAGAATCATCTAGAATGTCATTGTATGCTGTAGCGTTATGATTTCCCTTCACTGGAACTAAGGGGCCTAGCCCGAACCATGAAAAACAACCCCAGACTATTATTCCTCCTCCACCAATCTTTATAGTTGGTACTATGCATTCGGGCAGGTAGCGTTCTCCCGGCATCCGCCAAACCCAGATTCGTCCGTCGGACTGCCAGATGGTGAAGCATGATTCATCACTCCAGAGAAAGCATTTCCACTGCTCCAGAGTCCAATGGTGGYAAGCTTTACACCACTCCAGCCGACGCTTGGCATTGCTCATGGTGATCTTAGGCTTGTGTGCCGCTGCTCGGCCATGGAAACCCATTTTCATGAAGCTCCCGATGAGCAGTTCTTGTGCTGACGTTGCTTCCAGAGGCAGTTTGGAACTCGGTATTGAGTGTTGCAACCAAGGACATACGATTTTTACGTGCTGCGCACTTCAGCACTCGGCGGTACCGTTCTGTGAGCTTATGTGGCCTACCACTTCACGGCTGAGCCGTTGTTGCTCCTAGACGTTTCCCACTTCACAATAACAGCACTTACAGTTGAGCATGGCAGCTCTAACAGGGCAGAAATTCAACAAACTGACTTGTTGGAAAGGTGGCATCCTAAGACGGTGCCATGTTGAAAGTCACTAAGCTCTTCAGTATTTTTATTTTTTATTTATTTTTAACCTTTAGCAAGTCAGCGGCAGGTAGTCTAGTGGTTAGAGCATTGGGCCAGTAACCGAAAGGTTGCTGGATCGAATTCCAGAGCTGACAAGGTAAAAATCTGGCATTCTGCCCCTGAGCAAAGCAGTTAACACACTGTTCCTCGGGCACTGAAGACGTGGATGTCGATTATGGCAGCCCCCTGCACCTCTGTGATTCAGAGGACATGTTTCAGTTGAATACATTCAGTTGGACAACTGACTAGGTATCCCCCTTTCCCAGTAAAGAACAAATTCTTATTTACAATGACAGCCTACCCCGGCCAAACCCGGGCGACACTGGACCAATTAGTGCGCCGCCCTATGGGACTCCCAATCACGGCCGGTTGTGAAACAGCCTGGAATCGAACCCTGGTGTCTGTAGTGATGCCTCAAGCACTGAGATGCAGTGCCTTAGACCGCTGCACCTCTCAGAAGCCCGAGTAAGGCCTTTCCACTGCCAATGTTTGTCTATGGAGATTGCATGGCTGTGCGCTTGATTTTATACACCTGTCAGCAACGGGTGGACTGAAATAGCCGAATCCACTAATGTGAAGGGGTGTCCACATCCTTTTGGCCATGTAGTGTATCTGACTGGCCATTCATACTGACAACGTACTGTCTACATCCATGCCCAATTTGCCTGTGAATATTATCAGTAAGCTACAGTACACTGGCCAGTGTCCTGAGGGAAACCTGGACTCCTAGAAAGGAGTCAAGAGAGGTAAACACACAACGCATGAGTGCACATGGTTTGTACATGCACACACACATACAGATGTAGGATCTTAATTTGATCACCCTGTTGCAGGAGAACGTTCCTACTATGCAGGACTTTTAAAACTTGTAGTGTATTTGATGTTTACAAAAGGTTCTGAAGTTATATTTTCCTTTACGACAAATGTATTAACCCCTACAAAAATGTCCATTAAATATAATCCACATAATAATTCACATTTCCTGTCACCGCTGTAGCTAACTGGCTCAATTTAAGATCCTACATCTGTACACTAGACTTGGACAAATAAGTAGTGCTACACAGCCACATGCCAGCCAGTATATGCCAGCCAGTATATGCCAGCCAATATATGCCAGCCAGTATATGCCAGCCAGTATATGCCAGCCAATATATGCCAGCCAGTATATGCCAGCCAGTATATGCCAACCAGTATATGCCAGCCAATATATGCCAACCAGTATATGCCAGCCACATACTATGCCAGCCCAAGTATATGCCAGCCCATATATGCCAGCCAGTATATGCCAGCCAGTATATGCCAGCCAATATATCCAGTATATATGCCAGCCAAGTATATGCCAGCGACATATATGCCAGCCTCAGTATATGCCAGCCAATATATGCCAGCCAGTATATTATGCCAGCCAAGCAGTATATGCCAGCCACAGTATATTGCCAGCCAATATAGCAGTATGCCAGCCAGTATATACCAGCCGTACCCATATATGCCAGCCAGTATAGCCAGCCAGTATTGCCAGCCAAGTATATGCCAGCCCAATATATGCCAGCAGTATATTCCAGCCAGTATATGCCAGCCAGTATATGCCAGCCAGTATATGCCAGCCAGTATATGCCAGCCAGTATATGCCAGCCAGTATATGCCAGCCAGTATATGCCAGCTAGTATATGCCAGCCAGTATATGCCAGCTAGTATATGCCAGCCAGTATATGCCAGCCAGTATATGCCAGACAGTATATGCCAGCCAGTATATGCCAGACAGTATATGCCAGCTAGTATATGCCAGCCAGTATATACCAGCCAAATTGCACGTTTTGAGATGAAAAGCCTCCACCAGAATATTAATCTAGAGAACTTTCCCTTGTTGCCTCTTACATGTTCCAGCTGAACTAGATTGTTTCCTAACAGATGAACACAACAAAGTGGAGGCAGACCTGAGCTGGTCCCTGAGGTGGTTGAGTAATGAAAACACAGACTGTGGGGATGAATTAGCCCACACTTTAGTGCCTAGCTCTTCTTTCCACCACCGAATACATTCCGGCTAATTAAAACAATGCTTGTACAGTGGGGAGAACAAGTATTTGATACACTGCCGATTTTGCAGGTTTTCCTACTTACAAAGCATGTAGAGGTCTGTAATTTTTTATCATAGGTACACTTCAACTGTGAGAGACAGAATCTAAAACAAAAATCCAGAAAATCACATTGTATGATTTTTAAGTAATTAATTTGCATTTTATTGCATGACATAAGTATTTGATACATCAGAAAAGCAGAACTTAATATTTGGTACAGAAACCTTCGTTTGCAATTACAGAGATCATATGTTTCCTGTAGTTCTTGACCAGGTTTGCACACACTGCAGCAGGGATTTTGGCCCACTCCTCCATACAGACCTTCTCCAGATCAAAAATCCTGAAAATCACATTGTATGATTTTTAAGTAAAAAAGATTGGGGAGATTGGGGATGAAGTGGTTGGGGGTGGTGGTTAGGAAGAATGTTGTGAGAATATTCAATATCTAATCTGTCATAGTTTCACACTCCAGGCAGCCATTCACCCACGCTTATAATGAAACACAGGTTTCTATTTCATCATTAAGGTATGCAACAAATCAGTGTTTGGGCTTGTTTTTAATTGTCTGAGACATGATTGAGGGGGAACAGATCTATTGGATTAACAGCCATATGTGTTGGATGGAGAAAGAATACCTGAACATCCATAACAGCAGATAAAGAACAGACATTTACTGTGCACAACCTAAAACATAATTGATGCCTCATCATGCCCTCTGAAGGGAGTTAGGCTACGTCCCAAATGGCAGGGTGCCATTTGCGTCCCAAATGGCACCCTATTTCGTTTATAGTGCACCATATATGGGCTCTGGTAAAAAGTAGTGCACTATGTAGGGAATAGGCTTCCATTTAGGAAGCATCCTTATTTAGTACCTTTGGGCCTTTCAGGTTTCTCCATAGTTACACACTTCAGCATACACCCTGGACCTCTATGGAGAGAGAAAGAGTCACCCAGGTGTCTGACAGTGTTGTGGGGACTAATTATGGCGCAATTAAAACCATGTCTGCTCTTGTGTGAAGTTAATATGCAGGACAGTTTTGTCTGCCTAATTTGCTGAGAGTAGGACGCTCTGCTCTTCCTCACTGGGAGGGGAAGATGGTTAGTGTACTGCCTTGTATTTCACCCTACCCAGATCCATGGTAAAAGCTTCTGACTGCTTCTGACATGCATCCAATTGAATGAGTACAGTGGAGAACCAATCACACGCAGACWTAAGCAGGCTGAAGCATACCTAGTGTGATTACATGAGGTTGGAGAATGAATCTCAGGGCATAGTGACAACAAGTCAGGTTTTTATCAACAACCTCTTCTTACATGTATATTGCTTTTGATCACTTCAACAATGAAGAAAATGTATTATGTTACATTTAATGTACAGAGTAAGTGCTTGCCGGTGCAATAACTTTTGGCCTGTACTGTATTGCAGGGATCCCCATCTGCCGAATTTGGCCCGCAAGWGATTTTATTTGCTCCCCCCTCTCAGGCCTGGAGGGAGGTAAAGGTCATTCCGCTGCCCAAAAACAGCAAAGCACCCTTTAATGGTTCAAACAGCAGACCAATTAGCCTGTTACCAATGCTTAGCAAACTTTTTTTTTTAAATACAATGTTATTTTACAGAAAACAAATTAACAAAAKACTTTCAGCATGCTTATAGGGAAGGGCACTCAACATGCTCGGCACTGACACAAMTACCTATGATTGGTTGAAAGAAATGGATAATAAGAAGATTGTGGGAGCTGTTTTGTTAGACCTCAGTGCAGGCTTTGATACCATTGATCATAACATATTGCTGAAAAAATGTAGGTGTTACAGATGAACATCCTCTGCCTTATCATGGATAGATGGTTACCTATCCAATAGGAAGCCTCTCATACAAATTCGGTTGAGTGTGGTGTACCGCATGGCAGCCGGCTTGGACCATTATTGTTTTCGTGTTTACTAATGACCTTCCACTGACCTTGAATAAAGCCTGTGTGTCCATGTACGCTGACGACTCAATAGTATACACGTCGACTGCAACAGTAAAATTAATAACTGACACCCTTAACATAGAGCCCCAGTCAGTTTTAGAATGGGTAACTATCAGCAGGCATGTTAAATATCCCAAAAACTAAAAGCATAATTTTTGTGACAAATCTCTCGCTCAACCCTAAACCTCAACTAGATCTATTATTGAATTAAAGTGTCTATTGAGCAAGTTGAAGAGACTAAACTGCTGGGTGTCATCCTAAATAGCAAGCTATTATGGTCAAAACATATAGACTCAATGGTTACTAAAATGGGAAGAGGTCCATGATAAGGCGTTTCTTTGCTTTCTTCATATCTCAGTCAACCAGACAGCTCCTACAGGCCCTAGTTTTATCTCACCTGGACCTACTGTCTACTTGTGTGGTCAGGTGCGGCAAAGAAGGACATAGGCAAATTGCAGTTGGTCTAGAACAGAGCAGCACATATTCCACTTAGATGTACACGGAGGGCGAATGTTAATGACATGCATGTCAATCTCTTCTGGTTCAAAGTTGAGGAGAAATCAACTTCTTCAGTATTGGATTTTGTGCGAGGCATTGATGTGTTGAAGGTACCGAACTGTCTGTTCAAGCAGTTGGCACACAGTTCGGACACTCATCGGTACAACACAAGACATGCAACAGGAGGTCTCTTCACAGTCCCCAGGTCCAGAACAGAGGCTGGGAAACACACAGTATTAAATAGAGTCATGACTAAATGGAACTCTCTGCCACCCCAGGTAACTCAAGCTAGCAGTAAAACCAGATGATTTATATGTAATTATGTCCCTCTGACCATCCGCTAAAGAAAAGAAAATAGGCCTGTGGATGAATCTAGTTGATCCCTGCTGTATAGTATGAAGCTACTGTTAGCTACTGTCACTGTTGGCTGGTGTTGTGGGATGAGCTGGTGTAGGAGTATGGGCTGGTCCTGGGTGTAATTTCTGAGGATATCTTGTGGTTAAATCCAGGTGGTTAACCACCAAGCCCTGTGAACTTTTCAGACATCAAAATCATCWTGAAGCAACAACAATGATAAACCGTTACGCTGAAAGACACTAACCCAGACTAAACAAACAGCACTCTATGCAGGGATTAGGAATACACTGACAAGACATAGGAAAGAGGAGCTAGGTCATGCTTTGATTACAAACATTCTCCCACCATGGCGATGTGAAGTCAGATCGAGCGACTGTCAGACCCTGAACCCAATGTGTTTCCACAGAGATGCTGACGTCACGGTAACCAACGAGCTGATGTTCCAGAACATGAATAAACCCAGATGAACTTGGCATGGTGAGACCTGCTGTCAATTACCGTACAGAGGCAAAGGTATGGACACATAGACACACACACGCACACACATATGCACACGCACACCCACAGTTAGAAAAATGTTATTATAGTTGAAGAGAAAATGCAGCAGCAGAGGGAGAGAGAGCGAGAGAGAGAGAGATGTGGAGGAAACAGGAAGAGGGGTAGTTCAGTGTGTATGGAAGGAAGAAGCCACTGTGCTGTCCCTAATCAGGCCAATGAAGCCGTGAGCACACACTCAGGCTGGATGCTGCTCAAACAGGAGTGTGTCTGCCTCCCGCCCACCTTGTCTCGTCTGGCCCCGGCATCGTGAAATGTCTCTCCTGTTGTCCTCATCTCCTGGCATTCACAGCAACTCCAGGAAAACTCAGAGGAGAAAGAAGCATCTCCACTTCAACTTCACCCCAGACGTGTGGGTGTTGCCAATTTCAGGTACGTTTTGCATTTTGAATAGAAGTGTTTTCCCAATGATTGCAAGAGATTTCATTCACGAAGTGTCTAATGTAAGAAACTGTGTGTAGTGTTTTGCAAGTGTGTTGCAGAATTGCAAAGAAAGTGCAATGTTTGTACTTTTGGTACCTTTGTTTTGTCTAAGCATTCACTTTCAGAATGTAAGCAATCGGCAAACACTGTATTTTTTTTAATGAATGATGCCAAAACGGTTTGTCTTATCAGAGATGCACAGAGTGATGGAATGAATAGTAATTTAGAGGAGGAGAGGAGAGAGGAGCGAGTCGGCATCAATTTAAGACAGTGTCTGTGTGTCTGAGCTTGTGGAAGCATGTGTATGTGGGAATGTGTCTGTATGTGTCTACATGTGTGTTCATGACTCGTATGTGTTTACATGTGTGTCATGATCTGTATGTGTTTACATGTGTGTATGACTTGTATGTCTATGTGTGTCATGACTCTGTATGTGTCTACATGTGTGTTCAGACTCTGTATGTGTCTACATGTGTGTTCATGACTCTGTATGTGTTACATGTGTGTTCATGACTCTGTATGTGTTCTACATGTGTGTTCATGACTCTGTATGTGTTTACATGTGTGTTCATGACTCTGTATGTGTCTACATGTGTGTTCATGACTCTGTATGTGTCTACATGTGTGTTCATGACTCTGTATGTGTTTTACATGTGTGTTCATGACTCTGTATGTGTCTACATGTGTGTTCATGACTCTGTATGTGTTTTACATGTGTGTTCATGACTCTGTATGTGTCTACATGTGTGTTCATGACTCTGTATGTGTTTACATGTGTGTTCTATGACTCTGTATGTGTCTACATGTGTGTTCATGACTCTGTATGTGTTTACATGTGTGTTCATGACTCTGTATGGTCTACATTGTGTTCATGACTCTGTATGTGTCTACATGTGTGTTCATGACTCTGTATGTGTTTACATGTGTGTTCATGACTCTGTATGTGTTTACATGTGTGTTCATGACTCTGTATGTGTCTACATGTGTGTTCATGACTCTGTATGTGTCTACATGTGTGTTTCATGACTCTGTATGTGTTTACATGTGTGTTCATGACTCTGTATGTGTCTACATGTGTGTTCATGACTCTGTATGTGTCTACATGTGTGTTCATGACTCTGTATGTGTTTACATGTGTGTTCATGACTCTGTATGTGTCTACATTGGTGTTCATGACTCTGTATGTGTGTTCATGGAGTCTGAACACACATACGGTCTCAACCTTCAAGTCTTTATTGAAGATTCATCTCTTCAGTAGGTCCTATGATTGAGTGTAGTCTGGCCAGGAGTGTGAAGGTGACGGAATGGTACTGGAGCAACGAACCGACCTTGCTGTCTCTGCCTGGCCGGTTCCCCTCTCTCCACTGGGATTCTCTGCCTCTAACCCTATTACAGGGCTGAGTCACTGGCTTACTGGTGCTCTCCATGCCGTCCCTAGGAGGGGTGCGTCACTTGAGTAGGTTGAGTCACTGACGTGATCTTCCTGTCTGGGTTGGCGCCCCCTTGGGTTGTGCCGTGGCGGAGATTTTTGTGGGCTATACTCGGGCCTTGTCTCTAGGTAAGTTGGTGGTAGAAGATATCCCTCTAGTGGTGTGGGGGCTGTGCTTTGGCAAAGTGTGTGGGGTTATATCCTGTCTGTTTTGGCCCTGTCCAGGGGTATCGTCGGATGGGGCCACAGTGTCTCCCGACCCCTCCTGTCTCAGCCTCCAGTATTTATGCTGCAGTAGTTCATGTGTCGGGGGCTAGGATCAGTCTGTTATATCTGGGTATTTCTCCTGTCTTATCCGGTGTCCTGTGTGAATTTAAGTATGCTCTCCT
>NW_019942545.1:448782-454434 GCF_002910315.2 Salvelinus sp. IW2-2015 | reverse complement strand
TTGGCCCTGTCCAGGGGTATCGTCGGATGGGGCCACAGTGTCTCCCGACCCCTCCTGTCTCAGCCTCCAGTATTTATGCTGCAGTAGTTCATGTGTCGGGGGCTAGGATCAGTCTGTTATATCTGGAGTATTTCTCCTGTCTTATCCGGTGTCCTGTGTGAATTTAAGTATGCTCTCTCTAATTCTTTCTTTCTTCTTTCTTTCTTTCTTTCTTTCTTTCTTTCTTTCTTTCTTTCTTCTTCTTTCTTCTCTCTCTCTCTCTCTCTTTCTCGGAGTACCTGAGCCCTAGGACCATGCCTCAGGACTACCGGCTGATGACTCCTTGCTGTCCCCAGGCCACCTGGCCATTGCTGCTCTCCAATTTCAACTGTTCTGCCTGCGGCTATGGAACCCTGACCTGTTCACCGGACGTGCTACCTGTCCAGACCGCTGTTGTTCAACTCTCTAGAGACAGCAGGATGTAAAACTTCTGGAATGATCGCTATGAAAAGCCAACTGACATTTTACCCTGAGTTGCTGACCTGTGCACCCTCAACAACCCACTTGTGATTATTATCATTTGACCCTGCTGCGTCATCTATAACATTGAACATCTTGCCATTTCTGTTTAATAATCTCCCACCTCGCACAGCCAGCAGAGGACTGGCCAGCCCTCATAGCCTGGTTCCTCTCTAGGTTCATCCTAGGTTCTGGCCTTTTAGGGAGTTTTTCCTAGCCACCGTGCATCTGCATTGCTTGCTGTTTGGGGTTTTAGGCTGGGTTTCTGTACAGCACTGTTGAGATATCCGCTGATGATAAAAGGCTTTATAATACATTTGATTTAATTGATTTGTATGTGTTTGCATGTGTTCATGAATCTCTATGAGTTTGCATGTGTTCTCGTGAATCTCTATGTGTGTGCATGTGTGTCATGCATGTTTGAACAAGCCCCCTTTTACTGCTCGGACACAGACAGTGCCATTGTCTCCTTGTCACACTCTGGAGTAACAAGGGACTGTATATAACAGCTAATTGTATATTGAGGGAATGGACATACCTTATTATTGTAGACAAGCTGAACATACCTTGTAAGGCCTGCAGCCTGAAAACAATGTTCCTTGCTGTTTGTTTGATCGGGCCTCTGGACCACAAAGGAAGTGCTGCCCAAAGCTGCAAAATGCCATCCAACACTGGCAAGATGGCTCAGCTAGACGTGGCTCTCTGCCAACACATCCCCCTTCTCTCTATCTATCTACACACATACCGGCAGACACACACACTGTTGTGTTGTATGACATACAAACACACACAGAAATACAAACATGGCACGCACACACACACACACACACACACACACACCACACACACACACACACACACACACACACACCACACACACACACACACCACACACACAACACACACCACACACACACACACACACACACACCACACACATTTCAGACACTCAATCTCCATAGAGAGAACATGGCAAGACTTTGGGGTACTTGCCAGAGTGTCTGTCCACACACATGAAAACACTTCTACAGTAATTGAACACCAATTAGTCTGAGCCTTAGCACCACGAATAGACCTCAGGTAAGCGCACCTCTTTTGTGAGAACTTTGCAGACATGGAGACAGTGAGAGCGAGAGGAAGAGGAAGAGAGAGAGACATAGGACGAGGACAAGAACAAAAAAGGAGACCAGGGGGTTGTCTGTGGCGGCACCTGCCTTGCCTGTAGCTTGTAGTTTTGACTGAATGTGTCTGACCCAACCCACCCCCCCAACCCCATCCTTGTGTGAAAATGTAGACATTGTAGTCCTGTGTTGAGTTACACCATATTCACGGTACAGTGTAGGCATTTTCTGTTAAGAGTCCTGGACTTTGATGCAGCTGCACAGCCTCATGAGTTAATTTTCATTGAAGCTGGACTCAGTCCAGCTAAAACCAAGCGTTGGGCAGAAATGTTATAGGACAAAGAGCCATTGTGAATGTCCCTGGGCAGCGAGGGGGAAATATCACCTTGTGTGCCACCATTTGTCTGCAAGGACTTCTCCATCACCACGCCACCCTGGGTCCTTACAATACTGCACACACAATCATATTTCTGGATGCACAACATTATGCAGTTGTACAGGACGGATCAGAGCAGCCCAGGTTTGTTGTCATCTGGGATAATGTTAGTTTCCACCGGGCTGCTCTGGTCAGGGACTGGTTCACCAACCACAATAACTTCACAGTTGTATACTTGCTCCCTTACTCCCCATTTCTCAATCCGATTGAGGAATTGTTTTCGGCTTGCCGTTGGAAAGTGTGTGGCCGCCAACCACATGCCCACCTGCCTCTTCTGCAAGCAACGGAAGAGGCATGCGGAGACATTGATGTGGGGTCAGTCCAGGGTTGCAAGGCAATATTTTCCCCGGTGACCAGCCAGGGATAACATTGCTTGTGATGTGGATGAGGTGATGTGGCCAGACCCTAACAGAAGGCAGGATCCATAAACCATCCACCCCATCCCTTACAATCCCTTACAATACTATTTGTTTACCATTACACTGCAATTTTACTGTAATTACTGTAAAACATTTTGTTTTCCGAAAATGCGATTTTGAAAAAGGATTGTTTTGATTGCAGTTCGTTTTGACATAGTGAGATGTTTACCTCCAAGTGGTGTGTCTTATTTGGCTTGTGCGTGGAGTTTTGACATAATGAGCCGAATTCCGCAACAAATGTGTAAGCAATCGCAAAGAAAAAACTGTCAACAAATGTCAACATCAATCTGCTAATACGCAACTAGGCTCTCTGATAATTACTACATTTCATCCTGGCTAACTGGGAATTGTCTGGCTCTGCAGCCTGATTTAAGGGGGGAGGGTTGGGTTTGGGTGTGTCTGTGTGAAGAGTTATTTAAGATGTGCTTGTTTGTGTGTGTGCGTTGACTGTCTACGTATATTCATGCTGTGTGTCTCTGCAGTCACTACTTATTGGTAAAGAGGAAGTAATATGTGGACCTGTGGGTTGGATTAGTGTCAGGGGATGGAACCAGATGACTGTGTTGGTGTGTGGGAGAGTGTGTGTTGGTGTGTGGGAGAGTGTGTGTTGGTGTGTGGGAGAGTGTGTGTTGGTGTGTGGGAGAGTGTGTGTTGGTGTGTTGGAGAGTGTGTGTTGGTGTGTGGGAGAGTGTGTGTTGGTGTGTGGGATGCACAGCGTATTTAGCTGCTTTTGACCTCATGAAGAATTAACATCAGAAGTTGGGTGGACATAACTCTTGGTRATTGGTCATTCTTGTCCAACAGGTGTCCGCCCACCTTCTCACCGAGACAATACACCCGAGTAAACTATTCAATCCTGGGATATAAACCACACAACCTAGCAACTTTCCATCACTGTTAGCCGAAACATAACTTTGTTAGTCTGAGTCAAACTKTTGTGCATCATTTCARTTGACAGAGAGAGTGAGAGGTTGAGTGAGAGAGAGAGGACAGAGAAGATAAAATAGACAATCATTTGATTGCTCCAATGACCCCTGCCTTGTCTTCAACTGACCGCTCTACCAGCACAATGAGAGTTGTTTATGGTCCCGATGAGATAAAGGGTGAGAGGTAATGTCAAAGGACACCGAGTAATAATCCAGGGGGCATACATACAGGCCTGAGCCATAAATTACCCATGTGCCCCGGGCAGCATAGCAGGCTTGGTCAGGGAGTGGCACCTCTGTATGCCCCAGAGGGAGTTGACAAATGTTCAGGTGCAGCATTGCATTACATGCCAAGCACACATAAACACTCATCAGACATTGAAATGAACACCCCAGCAAAACTAAGTGCGTGTTTAGGTTTGTGTGTGTTTTGGCTGTGTCTCTCCGAGGAGTGTAATTTGGGCTCCATGGGAGAGGGGAAGTACAGCTATCCTGCGGGCTGTAAATAGCAGGTGGATCTTGTGTCTGCTCTATATGAAGGTGTCCCTGACATCCCCTCAGGCTGGCCCAGCCAGCGATTACTGAATGGACATTTTAGCTGAATGCTAGGAAGTGAAAAACACTGGGTGCCCACTCAGACACATTCAGATCAATTCTACCTCCCGGTTTCTGGTTGGTGAGGACTGGGGTTTCATAGACGTGGGTGATCTCCATGACTAAGCCAGACAGTAACGCCAGGGTAGACAGGTCTCTAATACCCGGCACGACATGTGCTTGCTCAGGAAAATGGAAGTGTTTAAAAATAGATGGCTCGTTTAAACTGCATGTAAAATTAAGCAGATTAAAGATATACTTTCAGGGCTTGTACCCACAAGACTCTTTGCTCCACCTCTTTTTTCACTCTCTCTCTTTCACTCCATCCCCCTCTCTCTCTCTCTCTCTCTCGCTCGCTCACTCGATCACTTACTCACTCAATCCCCCCCCTCTCTCTCTAATTCAGTCTTTATCTCATTCTCCTTTTCCTTTTCTTCCTAAGACAATGACACTGGCTGAGGATTCTAAATTGCCAGTTATGAAGGGAGCCGTGTGCACTGTGCCGTTGACAAGGAAATTTGTGTTTCTGAGTTGATAATTGTGTGTGTGTGTGTGAGAGAGAGAAAGAGAGAGAGAGAGAGAGAGAGAGCATGATGAAAAGCATGTACAGTATGTGCGTTTAGATGCTCACTTATGCGTGATACGTTCAGTACAGTATGGGTAAAAGGAACCGACGATGAAGATGAGAACGTGACGTAGAACTGTCTATAGAATTATGGATGATAACAGCTCTGCTCTCTCTTCAATTGTATTTTTAGCATTGTGTAGCACGTGCTCCACCAGGTATATCTCACTGGTCATCCCCAAAGCCAAAACCTACTTTGGCCGTCTTTCCTTCCAGTTCTCTGCTGCCAATGACTGGAACGAATTGCAAAAATCGCTGAAGCTGGAGACTTATATTTCCCTCACTAACTTTAAAAATCGTCTATCTGAGCAGCTAACCGATCGCTGCAGCTGTACATAGCCCATCTGTAAATAGCCCACCCAATCTACCTACCTCATCCCCATATTGTTTTTATTTACTTTTCTGCTCTTTTGCACACCAGTATTTCTACTTGCACATCACCACCTGCTCATCTATCACTCCAGTGTTAATTTGCTAAATTGTAATTACTTCGCTACTATGGCCTATTTATTGCCTTACCTCCCCACGCCATTTGCATACACTGTATATAGACTTTCTTTTTTTTCTATTGTGTTATTGACTGTATGCTTGTTTATTCCATGTGTAACTCTGTGTTGTTGTTTGTGTCGCACTGCTTTGCTTTTATCTTGGCCAGGTCGCAGTTGTAAATGAGAACTTGTTCTCAACTAGCCTACCTGGTTAAATAAAGGTGAAATAAAAAAATAAATTCAAGTGTTGTATGTCTGTTGACAAAATGTCACATTTCCAGCTATATAAGAACAGAACAAAGAACAACTTCTCATTAGATTTCTATGAGCATCCAACAAAGAGAACGGAAGTGAGGATTTCAAAATAGTTTTGTATGAGAGTAGAGAGAGGAAATGATTAAGAGGGCAGCAGATGAACACAGAATTGAAGGGGCTGCATCAGCACTGTGTGTACTGTACTGTATGTGAGTAAGTCTGTTTACGTGGTATTCTGGGTTGTGTGGGTTGTACTTGGGGTACGTGTATGTGAAACAGGGTAAACAGTA
>NW_019942545.1:445318-448007 GCF_002910315.2 Salvelinus sp. IW2-2015 | reverse complement strand
CTAATTATGTATTTACAGAGGTGAGTGATGGGCACGGTGCTGAGCTGTGAGTCGCTGATGCAGTGGTGTCCTTCTGCCATCTGCTCAAGGGCCGTCACTCACCAGCACGAGAACACACAAACACACACAAACACACACCTGCACGCACGCACGCACCCACCCACCCATCCATCAAACCACACACACACCTACCTACACACAGACACACACACACCATAAACACACACACACATTCCAGAAGGGTATGGGGGTAGAGGCCAAATCAAAGAACCCAAAGTAACACTGAGGAATTTCCTCAATGACCGTGGTGACAGGCTAATGTTGGCACAAAGCATTAGCAGAGCAGAGGAAACTGTTTTTTCCCTTCATGTGAAACAGAAGAGGACTTGTCTCTCCCCTTGTTCTCATGTCAGGATGATCAAATCAAATCAAATCAAACTTTATTTGTCACATGCGCCGAATAAGTGTAGACCTTACCGTGAAATTACTTACAAGCCCTTAACCAACAGTGCAGTTCAAGAAGAGTTAAGAAAATATTTACCAAGTAGACTAAAATAAAAAAGTAATAATAAAAAGTAACGTGAAGTGACTATGCATAGATAATAAACAGTGAGTAGCAGCAGTGTACAAAAGGGAGGGGGGGGTCAATGTAAATTGTCCAGTGGCAGTCTTATGGCTTGGGGGTAGAAGCTGTTGAGGAGCCTTTTGGTCTGTGTGGTAGCAGAGAAAACAGTCTTTCCTCTGACACCGCCTATTATATCGGTCCTGGGTGGCAGGAAGCTTGGCCCCAGTCATGTACTGGGCCATTCGCACTACCCTCTGTAGCGCCTTAGATGCCGAGCAGTTGCCATACCAGGCGGTAATGCAACCGGTCAGGAGGCTCTCAATGGTGCAGCTGTAGATCCTTTTGAGGATCTGGGGACCCATGCCAAATATTTTCAGTCTCCTGAGAGGGAAAAGGTTTTGTCGTGCCCTCTTCACGACTGTCTTGGTATGTTTGGACCATGATAGTTTGTTGGTGATGTGGACACCAAGGAACTTCAAACTCTCGACACGCTCCACTACAGCCCCGTCGATGTTAAGGCTGCCTTTTCCTGTAGTACACAATCAGCTCCTTTGTCTTGCTCACATTGAGGGAGAGGTTGTTGTCCTGGCACCACACTGCCAGTTCTCTGACCTCCTCCCCTATAGGCCGTTTCATCATTGTCGGTGATCAGGCCCGAACACTGTTGTGTCGTCAGCAAACGTAATGATGTTGGAGTTGTGTTTGGCCACGCAGTCGTGGGTGAACAGGGAATACAGGAGGGGACTAAGTACACAGCCCTGAGGGGCCCCAGTGTTAAGGATCAGCGTGGCAGACGTGTTGTTGCCTACTCTTACCACCTGGGGGCGGCCTGTCAGGAAGTCCAAAATCCAGTTGCAGAAGGAGGTGTTGAGTCCCAGAGTCCTTAGCTTAGTGATGTGATTCGTAGGCACTATGGTGTTGAACACTGAACTGTAGTCAATGAACAGCATTCTCACATAGATGTTCCTTTTGTCCATGTGAGAAAGGGCAGTGTGGAGTGCGATTGAGATTGCGTCATCTGTGGATCTGTTGGAGCAGTATGCGAATTGGAGTGGGTCTACGGTGTCCGGGAGGATGCTGTTGATGTGAGCCATGACCAGTCTTTCAAAGCACATCATGGCTACCGACCTGAGTGCCACAGTGCGGTAATCATTTAGGCAGGTTATCTTYGCTTCCTTGGGCACAGGGACTACGGTGGTCTGCTTGAAACATGTTGGTATTACAGACTCGGTCAGGGAGAGGTTGAGGCATGCTTTGAGTACACATCCGGGTAATCCGTCTGGCCCAGCGGCTTTGTGAATGTTGACCTGTTTTAAGGTTTTGTTCACATCGGCTACTGAGAGGGTTATCACACAGTCATCCAGAACAGCTGGTGCTCTCGTGCATGCTTCAGTGTTGCTTGCCTTGAAGCGAGCATAAAAGGTATTTAGCTCGTCTGGTAGGCTCGCGTCACTGGGAAGCTCGCATTTGGGTTTCCCTTTGTAGTCCGTAATAGTTTTCAAGCCCTGCCACATCCGACGAGCGTCAGAGCCGGTGTAGTAGGATTCAATCTTAATACTGTATTGACGCTTTGCTTGTTTGATGGTTCGTCTGAGGGCATAGCGGGATTTCTTATAAGCATCCGCATTAGTCTCTCGCTCCTTGAAAGCTCTAGCCTTTAGCTCGATGCGGATGTTGTCTGTAATCCACAGCTTCTGGTTGGGATATGTACGTACAGTCACTGTGGGGACGACGTCGTCGATGCACTTATTGATGAAGTCGATGACTGAGGTTGTGTACACCTCAATTCCATTGGATGAATCCTGGAACATATTCCAGTCTGTGCCAGCAAAACAGTCCTGTAGTGTAGCATCCGTGTCATCTGATCACTTTCGTATTGAGCGAGTCACTGGTACTTCCTGCTTTAGTTTTTGCTTGTAAGCAGGAGTCATGTGTTACGTGAGTTCTGAGAAAAACATAAATATTTAATATTTTCCTTTCATGTCCCCACACATTGCTGGGAATAATGCCACAATAGTCTCTCTCTCTCTCTTTCTCTGGTTCACTCTCTGTCTTTTCTCTTTCTTGTCCTTTATCTAGCTCCGCGTATACAAGAGACAGACGCAAGAAGATGAAGAGTGATAA
>NW_019942545.1:443276-444043 GCF_002910315.2 Salvelinus sp. IW2-2015 | reverse complement strand
CACACACACACACACACACACACACACACACACACACACACACACACACACACAGAATCACAAACGAAGACAGTGTGTGAAGTCAGTCAGTCTGAACCATCTCCGGTCTTGTGACACTGGGACAGGTGCACCTCCACTGGGTACTTGGCAGAACTCTCCGGCTGCTGCCCCTGTCCATCTTGTCCGGCAGCCAATCAGAACCCTTCCCTCCTTTGAGATTGCCGCCTCAGGAGAGCAGGCAGCGTCCCAGATTGGCTGAGCACCCGCTGCTTTGCAATATGCCCACCCGCTCCCCACAGTGTCACAACAGGCCTCTCATTCACACTCTCTGTCCCTCCTGTCCATCCACCCTCTCTCTGTTGCACCCCTCCTCTCCACCCACTCTGCCAGGTGGGACCAAACACATGCCCGCTGTCTCATAAACACCAAGACTGTGCCAGCTCGGCTCGAGGAGGCCTGAGAGAGATCCAACTACCACACAGAGGAACACATAGATGACACAGACGACATCCTGATAATGCACAGAGCAGACAGATGATATATGGAACTTCCAGATATATGGAACAGTCAGGCAAAACATGGAACAATGAGACAATGCAAATACCAGCCAAAGCCAGACAAAACAGAACAACCAGACGATGCAGAGAACAATAGGATAATATAGTATAGAAAACAGTCTGACGATACGTACAACTGCCAGACGATACATGGGACAGTCTGACGATACGTACAACTGCCAGACGATACATGGGACAGTCTGACGATAC
>NW_019942545.1:438010-442946 GCF_002910315.2 Salvelinus sp. IW2-2015 | reverse complement strand
ACAGTCTGACGATACGTACAACTGCCAGACGATACATGGGACAGTCTGACGATACGTACAACTGCCAGACGATACATGGGACAGTCTGACGATACATACAACTGCAAGACAATACAAACATTTGAGAGGTATCAGCTTTCAGCCCAACATTATGAGCCATCTACAGCGCAACATACTCTGAAATAACAAACACAGGAGATTGGAAGAGGACACATCGATCACACAACAAACCTCCTCTTCCCTGTGTTGATTGCCTTTCCCTATTTCCTTGTATCCATTCACTCTCTCCCGAAAAAGCCTATGATGACCAATATGGCTGTCGCTGAGCCACTGCTGCTTTCTGCAAATAGATCGCTTAGACAAGTGAGAGCAGAATCATTTGCTGAACCTGAGTTCCACTCTGCCTGATAGAGCCCAGACTGGCTCAACAAATGATGATAGACACATTGGGGAAATCAAGCCAATCACTGACTGTCTGACTCCCCCTCACACCTCCGCACCGCTCCTCAGCCTCTACCTCACCCTCACACCTCCACGTTACTCCTCTACTCTGCCTCTCCCCTAACTAGCCCTCCACCTGCCCTCTCTCTCTCCATCTCTTCCATGGCTGATTCTTCTCTAGCCAGCCATCAACAGCAGCCACAGCAGAGAAGTCAGTGCAATGCAATCTCACTGAGGCAAAACCAATTAAAACGGCAGTCTAATGCTCTTGAATTGCTCTAAGCTTCAATTTGAACACTTGAACTGGAAATTGTATTTTTACAGCTTGCCAAACACATAAGTAATGTCAAATCTGATGCAGCCTCTGAGTGTTTAAGCAAGAAAAAGCGTTCAAATCAGTTTAAACTAACAGAATGTCAGGGGTTTTGTGTATTTTTGACAGCTGTAATTTGTATTCTGAGGCAGAACAGTCTTAAACATCAGAGTTTCATGCACACCTCCTCTTCTCCACTCTCTCTCTCTCTCTCTCTCTCTCTCTCTCTCTCTCTCTCTCTCTCTCTCGCTCCTCTCTTCGCTCTCCGACGTTTCTTGTCCTCTCTGCTCAGATGAAATGTTGTTAGCTGGGGTTGAGGTGCTGGAAGTTGGCCTGTAATAAAACGGAAATCATTGCGAAGTGTAACAGCCTCGGCTGCATCTGTAAATAACTTGAGAGGTTTCAAACACCTGCCCTGCCGCTCACGAGAATGAGAGGAAGAGGAGGATGAGAGGGGGGGGGTGAGAGAGCGAGAGAGAGAGATGGAAAGAGAGAGTGAGTAAAAGAGATGGAAAAATATCCGCTGGGGAGAGAGATGGAAGGAGATGCATGACTGAGAGCGGAGCTGAGATAACACAGCCTGTTCAGTCAGATGAGTAGCGCCAGTGTCGAACAATTCCCACTGACAACACCTGTCAGAGAAGACATCTGCTTCCCTCACAGTCTGCTACAGCTCTGATACTCACCATTCTGTCTGTACCACTCTGCTCGACTTTGCTTTTCTCCTTGTTTACGTCTTCCTATGACCTTAGTGTAGCCTCGAATAATATAGTGTGTGATTGGGATCCGTTATTTATTTGGTATGGTGAGGAGGCCATGCGTTTAATCTAACCTATACTCCTATGGAGTGAATGCAGTGTACAACCAGTTCCCAAATAGAGATCATACATGACAGAATGCTTTTTGGAACAGGATTGAGAGAGTATACACAGTCAAACATGCAGTTGCAGTATTTCCGGAAAATATTAATTCACTTGTTTCTGAAAGTGAATACATTTATTGCAGTATTTAAAATGNGTATACACAGTCAAACATGCAGTTGCAGTATTTCCGGAAAATATTAATTCACTTGTTTCTGAAAGTGAATACATTTATTGCAGTATTTAAAATGTCCTTCGTGTTGGTTTATTTGTGTTGATTTGGAGACATTAAAAGAGCATTAGCGTATGTGGGAGGCAAACAGGCCCCTATTGTCTGTTGGCTCATTTGGGGAATGCTGTGGATGTGTACATCTCATTAAAATGAACAGCGATAATGGGAGCAAGCTTGATTATCTAACTAATGACTTGTGTTGCATACAGCGGCTCAGCAGTACGGCAGTAACCCAGCACAACTGCATTACACGGGACAGGAAATGCATCATTTGTTTCGGGAATCCTACGTGGAGTTCAAACACAACAGAATACCTTAATTACTCTCTACAATCCCCATCGATAAACTCCTGTTCATCACAACGTTTCCTATATGGGGGATTCTAATGTACTACCCCTCCCTTGACAGACTCCACCTGTTTACCTGACGACACTGAGAAGTGATGCACACGGACAGGTTTCTACTGCATGTTGAAACACAGCAAGAACCTATAATGCTACATCATACAGTAAGCTTCTATTGACCGGGAAGCAGCCATGACCGTTTGCCTGAGAGTAGAAGTGTGTGTCGATGTGTGAGAGAGAGTATGAACTCTCGGTTGTGCTGTCCGTCCAGCGCTCTCTCACACACAGGACCGTTGTGATGTTATTGGCACCCTGCAGTCATATTTGATCCAGTTCCTCTGCTCTGCTTCTGGCTCAGAGGTCTCTACCAGAAGGACAGGTGAGGAACAGCCTCTGAATGGGTATGTACACCCTAATCCTAACCCTAGCTTCATGTCCACACACTGGTTCAACTCCAACCCTAGCCATAACCCTACCTTTCCCACCATGGCTCTACTGTCTAACATTGTAATATCAGTAAAGACTGTTTAAGGGCTTGTGTTTTCGATGTGGAAGTGTGTACTTCTTGTGTTCTGTACTTGTTCCGTACAAGTAGAGGAACTGTACATGCCGGTCCTGTAGTAAAACACCTGCTTGTTTTATACAGCCTCCTGCTGCTGGAGTTTGTCCAGGAGCTGCTAAGCCCTGGTCGGCTGGTCGATAAAACTCAGACACACTTCCGCATGAGAAACCACGGCCATTACACAGCATCATGCCCTCACGCCGCCCCTTAGTCAATAACAGTCCTGCAAGCTCTCCAGCCCTTAAAACCAACACAGCAGCAGTAGAGGGACGTTATGCTTTCAGAAATGGATCAAAAAGGCTAATTCCTCTGGTATGATGTGACAGGGTGGACCGGTTTGGCAGCCTGACTAGCCTGTTTTGAATGCATATTGTGTGAGTGGCAGCCATCTTGAGCCCCTGCCCTCAGTCAGTGGCCCTATGACCTCTCATCCTCCCTCTAGTTGAGTGCCAGAGGGCTCAGAAAGTGGTGGGGAGGGAGATGACTGGATTTATTCACAGCTGTCGTTTTAGAGGTTGACTGAATTCAGGGATCTCATTATAACATGGCCTTCAGAGAGGCTTCATCATGACTCTGATCTCTGTGTTGAAGACAGGCAGCCAATTTAACATACCCACTGAACACACACACACACCACACACACACACACACACACACACACAGCACACACACACACACACACCCACACACACACACACACACAACACACACACACACACAGCGTCCACCACACACACACACACACTACAACCATCACAGCACCAAGAGGACTCCAAGACTGTGATTGGAGTACCATACTGGTACTCAGCAATTACGTCTATGACCTGTGATGATCACGTTGATGAATCGCTCAGCTAGATCCAAACATACCCTGAGCGAGAGTCTACGCACCTCAGTATATAATCATAAGCGAGACTCTGTCATCCATGGACACTCAATGAGAGCCCATGTCCGTAGCGTTCCTGCGAATGAGCCCCACTGGGTCTAGCAGGTTAGTGATGAGTCCTCCTAGCCTCACTAGCTGCCTCAATATCTCAACTACGTTTCCCTTGGTTGAGAACTATAGACCCTGGCATCTGACCCATCTCTTGTAATCTTAGGGAACACATGATCTCACCACTAGAGATGATTACTGGCGGTCCTGTGGGATACCAGTTGAGCATAAGAGGTCAGACCCTCCGGGTCTACTCTCTTCATGTATACTGCGCGTAGTTCTATCTCTGGTGATCCCAGGTACACACAGTCTACATATCCTACTATCTCCTTAACAGACTCTAGATGCCCTTCTTAGAATTATCCTACAATACTGACTCAACCTTAGAGATACACGTTTTGCTGCATAGATTGCTACTCTATCGTGATGTCTCCTGACATCACTCCAAAAGTCACCATGTCTTGCCTATCCTCATGCACCTCCCCTCTCTGATGAGATCTTTAGCCTATCCCATGAAGACCTCTACGATCTGTTCTCCTCATCTGCAAGAATCTGTACGATTTCTAAGACTCAGGCACAATGTCACAGAATCCTACCCTACTTTCCTGATATTCTCTAGCATGTAGCCCTCTACTACTAATTCTTCAGACCCCTCGTCCCTGTGATTTGCTATATCTTGCCCAGGACTCTCTAGAGCTGGCATCTACGTGCGCGTCTCGCTGTCTGTGTATGTTAGTCGCTTATATGACGTGATGTAAATACTTTGCTCTCTACCTCTCATTGACCCTATTCTTTATAGAGATTTGTCTCTGCGTACTATCAGTAGGTCCTTCCTCTTACTTCTCTAGTACTCCCAAGTCCAATTCCAGAGAATTCTCTCAATCTACCCTCTCAGTCTCTGATTCCTCATGAAATACCTCCTCTCAAGTACATCTACCCTCCATGGCTGACCCAGTCCTATCCAGACCCTCATTCTAGGTCATGAATATCCAGACCCTCTCATCTCATCATCTTCTACACCGCAGTACGTATCCACGACCCAGTCTAGCATGAACTCTCTATCCTCAGCAATCCCCGTCCTCTGTATTTCCCATGAGATACTGTTACACATATTCTCCTCTCACTAAGAACTCTCTCGCCGTAGTGAATCAGTGTGATCCATTGTAGTGCTTCCTGCTCGTGTGTGTGGCTGAATGATGTGCTCGGTAGCATAGTGTCTTCACGTCCACTTATCACCACCACTCCTCCGT
>NW_019942545.1:434480-437985 GCF_002910315.2 Salvelinus sp. IW2-2015 | reverse complement strand
GTTTGCATCAAAATATTTTTCCCAGCATGCCTGCTGTCTTTATCTTCTCTCTCTCTCTCTCTCTCTCACACACACACACACACACATCCACTTTTCATTTTCCATTTGTTTTGTCTTTGTTTTACACACCTGGATTCAATTCCCCAATTACATGGTCATTATTCAACCCTCTGTTTTCCCCATGGTTTTTGTGCGTGATTGTTTTATGTATGTTCGGTCCGTTACTGTGGGCTCGGTATTACGACATGTTATTGGTATATTTGAGTAAAGTTACTTGTGTTACTCATCTCTGCTGTCCTGCGCCTGACTCCTCTGCACCAGCTACACCCAGACCACTACATAATCTGTATGCATGAAAGTGCGTGTGGCCTTGGCCTACTGCTGCTACTTGTCTCTGCTGTCTTTTAGTATTATATATTTTAGTATTATAACTGAGGTTTCGCTAAAGATACACTTTGATCAAAGTATACCTAATATCAGCATGTTTAAACATTTAGGTTCAACTCAAGAATTTAGAACCCCAAAAATTGAAGAGATAAAATGTTCATTGATGCATTACGTTATTTTTTAAAGCAAAACAGAAATGTTCAAAAATGCAGTTTCTCCAATGTTATTCTGACCTCTATCTCTCTATACCCCATCTCCATCTCAATGTCCTTTCAATAATTCAGCAGAATGCTTGCTTTTAGCAAACAGCACCGCTCTCCCCTGCTTCTGTTTTGTCGGGGTGTGGTGTGCGAGCCGGGAGAAGTATGTCAATGTTTCAGAGCCAGAGATTTTGGGCCTATTGGGTGGGTCAAGAGCAGGAGTGGACATTAAAATTCATAAGGTAGAAGGGCTTTAATTCAGAGGCATGGGAGAGGAGAGGAGGGGGGCGACGTAAACACACAAGACGTGATTGGTACACGGAGAGACCCAGAGCCGGGAGCCAGCACACGCCCCGGGCCACAACACCATGACTCCCCTCTCAGTCACACTCCCAGCGGTGGCCGTCTGGCCCTTTCTTGTCTCCACACACAGGTAGAACTGATGTAACCCACTGGGCACAGACATCAATTCAACATCTATTACACATTAGTTCAAAGTCATTTAATTGAAATGACATGGAAACATCCTTGATTCAACCAGTTTGTGCCAAGTGGGAACTGATGTATGAAAGGTACTGTTTTATTTCTCTCCCACTGTGTATTCGTCGCGAGTGATACTTTCTAGTTGTTCAAGATCTGTTGTTGTTTAGCGAACAGACAGCTTGGCTTGGCTTGGCACAACTCGACATGGCTCTGTAGCTCAGCCAAGACAGCTGCATCTCTCCCCCTTTCCTCCCTCAAAGACTGGCATGGATTCCATGATGACACAACAGGTCTGTCGCTTTCCAAGCACTGTGGATTATCCTAATGATTTATCGGGACTCACTGGCTATGTTAGAAAAAACCCAGTAGCATCCACATCTGTTCAAGGATTTTGAGTATTCATAGATATTGTATAATGTAGGCTCGGCCCTAATTGACGTGCTCTCTGTCACCTGGAGCTGCATGGCAAATGGTCCAGGAACACAAGGAAAGCACAAAGGACAACGCCCAAGGACTAGTCAGCCCATTCCCCTCTGAGGGACCAAAATGTATCTCTCTGTTACAGTATCCAGAGGTCTGACTATTGAATCTACCTCCAGACCCAGTCTCTATCCAGGCAGCTACCCAACGAAAGTGGTCCTACTATCCAGACACCACAGTCCTATCCAAACCGCACACTAGTTCCGATATTTCCAGCACCCTAAGTCCTATTCAGAGCCCACCTACTCCACAGACCCACCACACCCCAGGTAATCTTTATACAGACAGGACCCAGCAGAACAGTGCCTTCTATCCCAACCCACACAGGTCCTTATCCAGAACCCGATCCAGTCCTATCCAATTCCCCAAAAATCACCCTTATTCCAGAAACCAGATCCTTATTCCACACTAGACCCTATCACTATCCAGTTGTGAGATACCAACCGTCAGCAAGTCAAGCCCAACCAGACTGCTCTATCCGTTACCAAGGCCAGGCACCAGGCCATCACCAGCTACGCACACGTCTATAGCGATTCTTTTTTAAATAAAATTACTTTCTTAAGCAACCTCAGCGTCGTGACTACCAACATCACTATACTAATTTCTTTTCATTATTCATTACATTCTCCGAACTACATCCCGGTCCCATGACTCCCCAGTAGCCCTTACGCACCGCACAGTAGACGATACCACTGATACTAACCAGCCCAGCAACGCGCAGAACGCCCCTATTTAAATCACTACGTACAGATTCTTAATCCAAGAACCTGCGATACCAGAGTGGCTGAATTCCACAAGTTTACACCACGTAAGCCGCTTAATCCAGACCTCTGACCCGCCAGCACCAGATGCCCTGTACCAAACCCCGAAAGTCCACTTATCCCATACGTATAATAACCACCAGCTCAGGACAGACACAGTACCCTGACGATAAGCACTCCCAACCCACGAAAAGCCCGAGCCAACAGTGGACCACCCAAGGCTGACCAGCTGCAACCAAGCACAGTTTGTTCGACCCTAGATCCCGCCTGGCACCCACATAGTCCGATCCAGCCAGAACCCACAACCTCCTGCGATAGCAGGTAACCAAACCGCGACCCCACCCAACCCACAACCCACAAGCCCGAGAACCAAAACCGAGCCACCAAAGAACGGAAAACACTGAAGCTGTATGGATAAATTCAGGACTGAACCGCCGAGCGAAGCCAGCCAGGATCAAAACAGCCCCAGTGCAAACCCAATCGTTGGCTAAGAATTTTCATACCCCGAGGAGTCCTAAAACTCCGGAAATAATCACCTGGTCAGGTCCTATCCAGTATAACACTACCTAGACAACTGGACTCACCTTCTCGGTGCTCGATGAATAGGATGACTCTGACCTTGGGCCGGTCTGAATATACTATAAAGATTGAGTACTTCAACCCCGGCTAGGGACATATAACAACAGCTGCGATCAGACTGTCACAGCAGCGGACTACCCTCGGTACACACTGCCCCGTCACAAAGAACCGCCAGCTGTCGTACACTGAATTCCTAAGGGACTCCAAGATCAGTGTCAGGCCGTGTTTGCTTGCTCGATGACGAATTAGATTGAAGGCAGATGCTCCAGGTGAATTGCCATCAGTTATCCTAGGACTCGAGGTAGGACCCACCCCATGCTTGCATCTAGGCACTTAGCACGCCGTCTGCGCATATTTTCAAAGACTGCGGCAGCGAAGCAGCAGGTCTGCGCAGATAGAAAAGCGACTCGCGAAAGATCTGGCCCAGAATAGCCACAGGAACCGTCAGGAAAGACGTGCCGGGTTCTGCGATAGGACTGGGTGCTTGAGGGATCTTCAGACTCTGAGGTCTGGACATGTCAGGACTGATCATAGCTGTCATATCTGGCATAAGAACTGGCAGACTCTGCCGATATTAAGTCACACTGCGGACCCGTCTGGACCCTGTGATCAATG
>NW_019942545.1:432558-434455 GCF_002910315.2 Salvelinus sp. IW2-2015 | reverse complement strand
AGTATGCTTCGCAATGCTTGTTAATACTTGCCTTGTATGTGAATCCATTCATTGTACAATGTCAATTAAATATCTGTCTTTGCTATAGACAATTCTCAGGCCAATTGTTGCTAGTCTACATCAACTCATTGCTAATGCTTGCTTGTATATTTTAATGATCTTTCTGGAGTTAGGTAAACATTTTAATAGGCTAATTGCTTCGTCTTATTATGAGTCGCATGTAATCTACAGTATATATATATAATATACTGTATATACACAAATCAAATATTACTGCCCACTACATAATGCCTCGCAAGGCAATATGCATTTAAAAGATTACAACAGGAGTCAGATCAAAAGCTTTTAAGTTATCTCTTTCAGCTAGATATTTGACAGCCAGGTGATATAAAAGTCCCTCCTCTTTGACAGGAAAATCTCTTTGTTCCTGAAGGCTCGTCTCCCACCAATCACGTAGAGGTGGCTGAGAGAATGAGCTGCCTCTGGATTCATGTCCCCATTGGGACAACATCCCCTCTTCTGAGGGGCTAGGAAAGTGACAGGGGAGGGTCTCAGTCAGAGGGCATGGTGTGATACTGAGGGACTGAGGTTCTAGTCTACATGCCAGAACCTTTCATCTGGCCTGGGCAAATGAAAACATCAAAGTGGACTCGCCAAGCCACCAACCTTTCGACAAATGTCGTCAAAATCAGGGGGGACTAAATGATGGCCTCATGACATTAATCAATCTGAATATTCAATTCCATTGTTGTCCCTTGTGGAACATGATCCAGTAATAGAATTCTGCCTCTCAAGAGCTCCCACAACTGTTGTGGAGTACTTTTTAATTGTGCCGGGAATCTTGTTAGATCTCAACAGAACGACAGTTTGTAAAAGATGAACTAAACCAGGCTGACATAGATTATCTAGCAACATCACAGAGTAGAGTTTGGTTCTGCTGAGAAAGACAGAACGACGACACTATGCAATGGCGCGGTGGAGAGAAATGAGTTTTATCAAGTCGACAAGGGCCCCTATTGATTCGGTCTGCTGTGACAGCCACACTAATTAGGCCCGTAGCGTTATGTCAGTGGTACCACCATGCTATATGACTAATCAGTTTATATTCAGAGACACGATGATGAAGATAGGGACTTAGATGTAACATCTGGCAGGGCTTGGGGGATTAGGGGCTGATTTACTATGGACCAGATCATAGATTTATTAACAAACTGTGACAAATCGAAACTCTGCTGAAATAATGTGTTTTTCAGTTTGGGATGTATGAATCTAAATATCATAATGTGCAGAAAGCTCTTTGCTGAGTTAATGAACTGAGGTTTATGATTTTGTAAAACACTTGCTGGTAAGTGCTCAGAGAAAGCTTAACGCAAACTAGAATGAGATTGAGATATTGAAAACAACAGAGAAACAAGGCAACAGTAAGCATGTAATCCCCCATGAATGATGCAGCGCCCCCTCTTGGTCCAATTGAGATATCGCGTGTGACTAACATATTTCAAATAACTAGTTTAGCGCCAGCCTTTGGCCAATCAGTGTCATTTAGTCAATACTGGATCTCTATGGCAAGACTCCTCATTCACCCACGTTTCGTCTAAATCAAGATAGTGCTGTCTGAGATATAGCGTGTGACTAACGTACAAACGTACTAACGGACGGAGACCATAGTTCCCTTCCCAATTTCATCGTGGGGGACAATTAAGAAGACGCATGATAATCAACATCAACACAGACAAATCCAACTGTCATATAAACACACACTAACTCTTGAGTGTAGAGATGTAGCATTTCTCTCTCTCTCTAATTCTCTTGTGCTCTCACACACACACATCTCTCTACTCTCATGACTCTCTCATCTCTCTCTCTCTCTCTCTCTCTCTCTCTTCTCTCTCTCTCT
>NW_019942545.1:430866-432533 GCF_002910315.2 Salvelinus sp. IW2-2015 | reverse complement strand
GAGAGACGCTCAGATGCAGATAACAGCACACAGACAGAAAACCCATCCTTAGGGCTTGATTTTATTTATTTACATATCAGGGATAATTTCTATGTAAATTCACCAGGGTGCTTGTGAATTCCAGAGGCATCCGGTTACCATTGTCATTCACCCTTGTAGCAATGCAAGCCAGGAAGACACAATTTGAAGTGGTGGATGAGGATGCCTTGATCCATCTGAATATAGACGATGACAAGGTTGAATGAAATAGCCTGTCTCAACAGTGACTCCTCTGATTCAGGTCTCACCAGGCTATTCCCAGTGCTAGTCAGGAAAATGGCTGTCAGGCTTAACATTGTGTGGGGCTGTAATTGGATGACCTTTATGTTGATACTGGATGATATTGCTCTGGGTATAAATAGCAGGGGTTGCTGGGATATTTTTTCAGTTTAGGGTTTGGTGCCAAGCTACAGTAGGTGCCAGCTCTCTGCTCATATCATTTCCCTTTATATTTCATTTGTCCCTACAGTTGTGTAGCTTGCTCTAATTAAACAATGAGTCTATTTTCAGAGAAGTCTTAGCTTGGTCACTGTTGTTGACCAACAGTTGAACAGAATTAGATTAGGAAATGAAAAAGAGCGGATTGGATGGATGAAGAGATGGGGAGGAGTTGTGAGAAAAAAAAACATCCGATACACTACAGGACAGCAACACATACACAAGTAAATTGATTTTGGTTTGTGCAAAAATGGCAGCCCTCTCAGTGACACAGGGAGGCTAGAATGATGTATGAAAACATCAAGCCGAACAGAATTCCACCTTGAATGAACTGACTGAGATGGATACAAGATGGAGGGAAACATGGAAAGGGAAGAGAGTCTTGGAAACATCCCAGATGGACACATGAGCTGTCAGAAGCATGAAGCAGAGCCAGGCCTCAGTGAGAGGTAAGATCACAGTATGCACAGCATGAGTCATTGGCTTCGTCCCAAATGGCACCCTATTCCCTTTATAATCCCCTACTTTGTGCACTTTATAGGGACTAGGGTGCCATTTGGGAGGCAACCCTTCATCAGTAGAGCCTGCTGCATGTACAGCAACATCTCATACAGCCTTCGTGTCTCAGGCCTTCATGTACTCTATGTTCACTATCTCTATAGGGAGATGATGGACATCTGACTCTGTCTGCCACAACTAAAGCCAAAGAGCCTCTGCTCTTGCTATAACTCCAGGCCCTGTCCATCTCCATCACTCTCCTCTGTACTGTATATCATCTCACTCTTTCAGCTCTCTCTCTCCCCTTCTCTCTTCCTTTCTCTCTCCCTTTCTCTCTCTCTCTCGCTTTCTCTCTCTCTCGCTCTCGCTCTCCCTCTCCCTCTCCCTCTACGCTCTCTATCGCTCTCTCTCTCCCCTCTCTCTGCCCTCTCTCTCTCTTCCTCTCCCTCTCCACTCTCTCTCTCCCCCCTTTCTCTCTCTCTCTCTCTCTCTCTCTGTCTTCCTTTGTGTGGCCCAGCCCACTCAGACCATCAAGGAGAGAAACTCATTATGGTAAAGGATTAGATCGATCAACAGGAGGAGAGAGATGCCGAGTGGAGAGGTGGCCAGGCTGGCCCATGCAATTTATGCCAACAATGGAGCTCATCTTAGGTTTTCTCTGTTGGGGGGGGGGGGCTGGGGTTAAGCCAACG
>NW_019942545.1:410368-429987 GCF_002910315.2 Salvelinus sp. IW2-2015 | reverse complement strand
GTAAGACTCAGGACACCAGGGGCCAAGGCCACCGTATCCAAAACAACAGTCCTGCTCACTCAAGCACAGCTGACGCCTTACAAGAGAAGGAGAAATCCTTTAGGAACATGGGAAATAAGCAGATTTGAGCAAAATGGCTCTCTGTGAGGGTTTATGTGGGTCTGCAAAATGGTGCTTGTGTGTGTGTGTGCGTGCGTGCGTGCGTGTGTGTGTGTGTAAAGGTCAAATTCTGAATGACCTCCCTTGTCAGTAAGTGTTTTGGGAGATTGACTGGGGAAGGAGAGCTTGATTGAATATTGAAGTGCTTGAGGACAAACGTATATTATTAAAGAACAAGAAAAAAGGAAATTAAATCAATACCTTTAAAAGTTGTATTTGAAAGTAAGTCGTTGTTGATGGTTTGAACCTCTCAATTCAGGTATTATTAATGACTATTAATACAATGGCGAACGAGCCACAATCAATACATTCCCTACACTCATCCTCCCTGAGTCTAGCTAAGATAAAGTCTAAATGCTCGCATACTTATTCCATTCCTTCTAGAACACTCTAATGTGATGTGGGTAAACTGAGGCAGAGCGAGAGGTTCAGGGGCAGAAGTAGCAGTGCTGCTCAACAATGGAAAGTTATTCGTCTGATTTTATGATAGATTACATCAATGATGTGTACCGATGAAACACCTCCCTCCCTCTGTCCTTCCTGTGTTCTGGTATCAATCCATCCGCTGGATTACAAGGCTCTTGAAATAGCACAAAGCGTGTTGGCTTAATTAGACACATTAAGAATGCTAATTACGCGGCTGAAAGATTGCCAGCATGGTCAGCGACCGCCACAGACCCCCCTTCTCCCTGAGGCAGGGACCAGAATACCCATAATCCTTTTCACCACGCGCTTCTGTCCTTGGCATGAGAAAGAGCAGCATTCCGCAGGCACAGATACAAATTCTCATCTGCACAGACAAGGTAACTAACCCCCCTCCCCTCCAGCCCTCTATGTCACCCTCTGTTCAGACCCCTCCTCTCTTTCATCATGTCCCCTACCTCTGTCCATGGCCTCAGCCTCTCTGTAACTACACGCCCTCTCCCCCTCCAGGTGCTGCTATTGCAGCTCCACATCCCAAGTCATGTCAGAGAAGAGAGCAGAGAGAACTCCCAGTCCATGTCTAGACATAAACAAAAATGAAAAACAGAACTCTGACATCCCCTCAGCCTCGTGTGTGTGTGTGTGTTTGTGTGTAGAGGAGAGAGGGAGGGAAGGGGGGAGAGGAGAGATGGGAGCTAAAAATGTGTTTGGACAGCAAAGTGAGAGAAAAGTATTTCTGCTTGTGCTCTGGTGTTGCTGTGTGTATATGCTGCTGCTGATCTGGCCACTTTGAAGTGTGGAGGCTTTGATTTGGCCAGAGAGTCGTTTTTGTATCCCTGTACACAGAGAACAATAGGTTGCTTCATGGGTTTTAAAATCATTTTGACTGGAAATCAATCAATTGCTGATTTCAGACCAGGACTTCTGGCGTTGGGATGTGGTTTTGAGTCTCTGGGCAGATCAGGTGTTGCCAGAGTGTGAATCAGAGTTGGAGTTGGTTTCCAACTGGGCAATGTAACTCACCTGGGGCTGTATCAACAAAGTGTCTTAGAGTAGGAGTGCTGATCTGAGATCAGGTCCTCATGGTCTTATTCATCAARCTCTAAAAGGCTAAACTGATCCTAGATCAGCACTTCTACTCAGAGAGGCTTTGTGGACACAAGCCCAGGTAACTTCTCAGTCGCCCCAAGTGGAGAACTATCGCACCAAGGTCCACCAACGGGATTAAAATGGAGTGTTCTGTACAGTCTGACCCCTCACTCTTCATCAACACAATGGCGCTGATTGCGGATACCACAGCTGGACCTCAATGCAAAGTCCATGCAGTACGGACGCATTACGTGCCTGAAAAGAAACAGCTGGGGATATTCTTTGGAGATAACAAGTGTGGTAATCATGTGATGACCTCTATTCAGAGTACCTACAATGAACCGTGTGACTTAAATCATTCCATATTGTGATACTGTTACATGCAGGGTTTAAACCCGGGTCTCCCACGGGAGCAACCAACAAGAACAAGAAGAAAGACACTGGTTTGGAAGTTCGCAGGCGGGGCTTACTCATCACGTGACCTTTACCGACTCATGTCACTACAGTCAATAATGTAGTGGACATGATAATAAGAAATCATAGTGTTTAGCAATATAGGTTGCCACTGATATTCCAGAATAACTGGATTCAGACAAGAGTAATGAAAAGCATTGATTATAAAAGCTAACCAAGCAGATCTTAATCTAGAACATCGTTTTTGATGTAGGAGAGTTCACTTCAAAGGGACCCATTACTATCTGCTGGCTGATTTCAGAGCTAGAGGAATGTACGCGGAAGATCCAACTTACCTTCTCTTTTTCCCTCCATCTTCCTCCTCTCGTCTCTCTCATCTATCTATCTCTCTCTCGTCTTTCTCTACTCTCCTTCTCTCGTCCTCTGCTCTCTTCTCCTCTCTCTCGTCTTCTCATTCTCTCTCGTCTCTCTCTCTCTCTTCTCTCTCTCTCTCTCTCTCTCCTCTCTCTCCTGTTCTCTCTCTTCTCGCTGTCTCTCCTCTCTCTCTCTCTCCTCCTCTCATCTTCTCTCTTCTTCTCATCTCTTCTGTCTCTCTCTACTCTCGCTCGTTCTCTCTCCTCATCGCTCTCTTCTCTCTCCTTCATCTCTCTGCTCTCTCTCTCTCTCTCTTCGCTCTCTTCTCATCTCTCTCTCTCTCTCTCTCTGCCAGACTAACAGCTGCTTCCCTCCAAATGGATGACTGAGGGTAGAGAGTGAATAGGTTTTAAATTTCACTTGTTAACGGCCCTCTCTCTCCCTCCTACTCCCTTCCCTCCCTCGCTCTCCCCTGCCTTCTCTTACCTAGCGGAGAGTAAACCAGGAACAGGAGGGTAGGAAGAGAAGAGGTAAAGACAAGTAGGATCTAAAACGAGGGAGGATCTAGACATAAAAACAGGAAGTTGAAGAGGATATTGATTAAGCTGAGCTGCTTACAAGAGTTCATCGCTGCTATTCAGCCCCCTAGCTAAGACGGTAGCTGATATGCTGTACACAAGGAACCCACACCTCATTATCATCATCATCGTCATGACATCTTGTGTGGGTTTCAACCTGAGCCACTGTACATTGACGTACTGTGTCATGCAGTGTCAGTGCTCTGCCCCCTCACTGCGGTAACACCCAGTACTAATGCATCAACGAAGGTAATTCATAGGAAATACACATAATGATCAATGCTGGGATGGTTGCCACGGGGGGTAAAGTGTGTTTGTGTCGTTAAGCTGTTGTGAACCACATGCACTGCGGGGGGTTTAGCTATTATACACTGGTACTATTAAGGGCCTTTGGGCTCATAGACAGGTCATCACGATGTAAATGACTATCAAGCAGGGATTCAACTCAAACTTCCCTCGGTGGTGTATTAGTAAAGTGTATTACTGTGACACACACACACACGAACACACACACACACACTATTTTTTCTTTACTTTCTAAACTCTATGATCAAACACCATACATGTAATTGGCTAGTTGCCAAGGAAACAGTTCAATCAAATGAGTCCTCCCTAACACACCACGAGACTCTGCTAATGTTGTCCCTTCAGAAGGCAGAGCTTTGAAGAACCAAACACACACCTGGTTTCCTCATGTAGATGATTAAAGAAAAGTAGACGCTAAGCACTGAGTCCTTGCTTTGGCCTCCGTCCCTCTTCTCTGTGACTAACTAATCTTCTAAATAAAAAAGTCAAGTGAAGCCAAATCAAAAAATATCAATGCATGCCAGACACATCTGTTAGTGTCTAAAAGCACGGATCATGGATGCAACATGGATGTTTGGCAATGAGGATACAGGTTTGTGTTTGTAAAAAAATTATAGTAGTTTGTCCAGAAAGCCTCTGACTCAGAACAGCATTGGAATTGTTTTAAGAGTGTCATACCGTGGATCATTTAGCCAATTGATTTGGAATTTTAGGACCCCTTTAAACATAAAAAAATATGTACAAAAATGATTTGATCAAATGTTGAATTTGGGCTACTGCTATAGCCCATAGAAACACACTGAATAACACATTCATAAATGCCTAAACAGAGTCAAAAAAATGAATCGTAAGGAATAAGGTTTTGAAGTGTCTATACTATATCTAGGAGATACAGTATAACAAAGCTCAGGAAA
The DNA here is from genome assembly GCF_002910315.2 of Salvelinus sp. IW2-2015. Taxonomy (NCBI): domain Eukaryota; kingdom Metazoa; phylum Chordata; class Actinopteri; order Salmoniformes; family Salmonidae; genus Salvelinus; species Salvelinus sp. IW2-2015. Next base: position 425,750 of record NW_019942545.1, on the reverse strand, counting down.
TATACAGTGAGCTCATTTGAAATTATACAATGACTGTCAGTAGACTGTCAGATTTTAAAGTGTATACTGTCAGCTTTAATCTAATCTTGTCATCTATATCAGGTGAACAATTTAGAAATCACAGCAATTTTTGTACATAGTCCCCCCATTTTAGGGGACCAAAAGTTTAGGGACAAATTCATTTATATGTGTATTAAGGTAGTAAAAAGTGAAGTATTTGGTCCTATATTCAAAGCAGTCAATGACTAAATCAAGGTAACAAATTTGTTAGATGCATTTTCTGTTTGTTTTGGTTGTGTTTCGGATCATTTTGTGCCTAATAGAAATTAAAGGTAGATAATATATTGTGTTATGGAGTCACTTTCATTGTAAATAAGAATATGTTTCTAAACACTTAATGTGGATGCTGCCGTGATTACGGACAATGCTGAATGAATCGTGAATAATTATGAGTGAGAAGGTTACAGAGGCATAAATATCATTCCCCACCCCAAAATGCTAACCTCCTCTGTTATTGTAATGGTGAGAGGTTAGCATGTCTTGGGGTATGATATTTGTGCATCTGTAACTTTCTCTATCATCATTATTCACAAATGGTTAGAATACTACATACAGAAGTTGACCCAGCAACGTTACCAACTTCAGACGAGTCCCGTGGGTCTTGTGGGGGTCGTACAGCAAAACGGAGAACACCATTGTATTTGTGAGTCTCATCTATCAATAGAGTGGTCATATTGTTGTAGGTCAAACCATTTGAACGCTACAGACGTTTTTCGTGAGAAGAACAATGTTTGCGATGTCTCCTGGTCTGACAAACAGAGCTATAGCYCTGCCACTTACCATTGCGGATGTGGAACGCCTACATAGGTCGGATGCGATGGATTGAGATCAGTGGAGGCTGTTGAAGGGAGAACGGCTCATGATAATGGCCGGAACCGAGCAAATGGAATGGCATCAAACACCTGGAAACCACGTTTGATGTATTTATACCRTTCCACTGATTCTGSTCCAGTCAATACCACGAGCACATTCTCCCTCATCTAAAAAAACCCAGAAATCTCTAGCTGTAAACAGACAGATTTTGATGGGGATTTGTTTATTATGTTAATTACACGTGCATCTATAGACTCTTAARGACGAGAGTTGAGTTCCTGAAGAAACAGAAAGCAAACTATGAGCATGAAAATGGCCTTTTCATTCCCYCTGAGTTGTCCCAAACTGGCCCTACTTGAGAAGATGACCGGTCTATTTGCTTAAGTAACTGGGCCCTGGAAACAAATGTAATTAAGATAAGCCATCTGCTTGCTCTCATAAGCCTGAGCTAGAGAGAGAGAGACGGTTTCTGGGCGTACRTCCTTCCTGTTGACACCACCCTACCACCGCCACCGCCTCCACAGCCAGGCCTGGTTAACACATGAGAGGAGAGATGGGTAATTGTCAGGGCTGCTGTGTAGAAAGTGTTGCTTCAGCAGAATGTGTTCTTMAATAGTACAACAACAGCCCAAATGACCACTGCCTCTGCCTGGGTCTGCTTCAAGATGGGGTGTGGGTAGGTTGAGGTGAGGAGGGGGTAAACTGAACTGATGCCTCTGCCTCTAACCAAGCCTCATCTATCCTGAATGGACAATGAGGCAAACTGCAGAAACAATACCAATACCACTAATGGCATCAAATATTCAAGCAGATGAGTTTTGACAGGCAGCCTAAGTGAGATAAATGACACAGACGTTTAGTTTTCTCTCCCTGCAAGAGAAACAATCTCCTCTGTTTGATTTGGGATGAGTGATTCCCTCCCTACACAGATGGAGAGGTGTCTCGCTTGATTAGGGCGCAAAARCAATCTGCCTAAATACCTATATTAATCCAAGTGTTCTGCCTAATCACTACACCCCTGGTCCATTGGTCCATGGAACAAACCCCTGGACAGACACCTAGGTCAATTMATTTGCCAAACAGTGTACCCCTGGCCAGTGGATAGAGCCGTCGGACCTCATGTCTGCTTGGCTGGCACGCTCAGTCTGACACACTGATTGTCTCAGTCTTAAAGGGCTCCAGTTGAACTCATTACAATAGCTCACAGCACATTAGTGCTCCAGCTACAGCTACGGGCAGCCAGTCACAATGCCTCGCTGCCAAATCAGCCGCAACAGCAGGCGGCACATAGACAAGCTATTGGTGCCTGCCAAGCATACAGAAGGAGTCCCTGCCAGAGCAAAGGTAGAGCCCTCGTTCATTTTCCTCCAATGAGGTCGGCAGATCAGGATCACAGCCCGAACTAAGACTCTGAACAGACTGGATGGAGACACAGCTGCAGACATTCAAGGACACATAAACATGCACATACAGTAGATATGTATGGGGTGGAGCGACAGAGAGACAGACAGAGATAAAGAGAGAAGAGAGAGAGAGACAGAGAGAGTATGAGAATATGACGCATCAGACCTGGAAAGTGAGGAACTCATTTGAAACACATTCAAGGTGTTACGGTGAGCAAGACCTGCCTCTGGTGGGAGTTCTTCAACATCACAACTGCAATAGTATGTTGCTAGTTCAGTCATGATATAATAATGTGCATAATGGAGTAACTAAGCACCAACAATTTATTCAATAATTCTATTGACAGTCATTTAGCCAACATATATTTATTAATTTCGTATATAAAATCAAAACAGGTGCTTATTTTAACCTTTCTTCACAGGACTCAAATTTAAAAAGCCCAATCCACCACAGTCAAACAATGCCAGATAGGATAGGAATCAGGGCCAGACTCAAATATCATCACTTTAGGCAGCTCCAACTGGTAGGCAGCTCAAATTCATTACAACCAGATAGGCAAAATCGTTTGGAGGCAGGGTGCTACAGCAACCTCCACTAAGGGACAGGGTGAACCGAGGATTTCTAATCTCTCTCTCTCTCTCTCTCTCTCTCTCTCTCTCTCTCTCTCTCTCTCTCTCCTCTCTCTCTCTCTCTCTCTCTCTCTCTCTCTTCTCTCTCTCTCTCTCTCTCTCTCTCTCTCTCTCTCTCTCTCTCTCTCTCTCTCTCTCTCTCTCTCTCTGAAATTACTACGGACACTTTATCATGAGCTCAGCATGAAGCTGAAGCTGCTGCCGCAGTTGCTTTGTCAGGACTAGTGAAAACCAAGGAAACACTCCTAAAATTTGAGGCACTGACGCACTTCAACCCGTCATTGCCCATCCAACTATTTTGTGATGCTAGTCCCTATGGTGTGAGAGCAGTCGTGTCCCATATCATGCCTTCCGGTGAAGAGAAGCTGATCGCTTTCGCATTAAGGACATTAAACAAAGCCATAAGTAACTATGCACAGATAGAACGAAAATCCCTAAGCATGTTTTTTGGAGTAAGCACGTTTCACCAGTATCTGTACAGGAGGAAGTTTACCCTTCTTACAGATCATTTTCCTCTGACGAGCATCTTTGGACCATATGCTGGGATTCCATCACTGTCTGCAAAGAGAATGCTGAGGTAGGCTTTGTTGTTGTCAGCACACACCTACGACATCAAGTACCGCAAGTCAGAACCGCTTTGCAACGCAGATGGACCTTCCAGGTTGCCACTACATCTGGTCAAGCCAGAGTTGTGCCAAGTGAGCATCTTCCACTTCTAAGTGAAAAACGCACCGGTCACTTCAACACAAGTGCGGAGAAACATCAGACTCTGTGTTATCTGAAGTGATGGACATTATCATCAAAGGTAAAGCCATAGGAGATGCTCCGGAACTGAAACCTTACCTTTCCAGGAGAACTGAGCTGTCAGTGCAGTCCGGTTATCTTTTGTGTGGAAGGAGAGCAAGCATTCAGCCTTCGCTGAGGAAACCGGTGTTGCAAAAGCTACACTCATTGTGGAATGGTTTGCATGAAGGAAATTGTAAGAAGCATTGAGGAGAAAGGTCCRTTCGAAAGACAGAATTTCTCATGGTCTTGGATGCTCATGGAGAGTGGCCAGAGGTTGCCACCATGAGGTCTACTACTGCAGAGAAGACCATCGAGAAGCTTGGAGAAGTGTTTTGTCGGTTTGGATCGCCACTTGCCAACACGTTAGCAACAATGGACTGCAGCTAGTGTCCCAAGAAAGGGCCACGTTACTACAGGTGAATGGTGTACACCATATCAGGTCCGTGCTGTATCATCAATCAACCAATGGGCTGGCAGAGAGGTTCATACAGATCATGAAACATGCCTTGAAAGCATCTCACAGTCAAGGGATAATGCACCAATGCTTGAACAGCTTCCTGCTATCCTACAGGAACACGCCTCACACAACCACCAAGGTTTGCCCGCATCGCTACTCATGAAGAGAGAGCTATGCACAAACTTTGACCTACTCAAACCTATGAACGCAAAGGAGACATAAGAGTCAAACGTTGTGAACTGAAAACAAAGGACAGAGGTTTCAATCCTGGAGAAGCTGTCTTAGCCAGGATCTACCTCAAAGGACCAACATGGGTTCCTGTTACAGTCATTGCTCAGACTGGTCCTGTGTCCTACATTTCCAGACTGCAGAGGACATAATCTGGAAAAGGCACACAGATCAGTTACTGTTGAGTAAAGCCACACCGACAGAACCACCAGTCATGAGTGGTCCAGAACTGTTACTGTGTGACACCCTGACCCAGTAGTCGCCACCTAGCAGCTCACCGTCACCTTCTCAGGATTGTTGTTCATAATCGGGACAATTTAAGTAGGTGGTGGGATGTGGTATATTGAGGTTGTGCCACAGAGCATCATAGGAGTATGTTGTAGACCGAGCACTTTCTAGATAAATGGTTGAAGTGATTCCTGTCTCCCGTCTCATAATTATTGAATTGTTATAAAGACGTGGCTATGAAACCCATTAGACATAACAATCATCATCATCATTATCATGACATCCTGTCCATGTTGTTCCACCTTTACATTAAGACACTGCATCATTCAGTGTCCGTCTGTGGATGGTTTATCCTCCGACAAATCAAAGGTATGTTTCGGTGTTCCTCAAGGTTCCATTCTAGGACCAATAATGTTTTTTTACTATATATGCTACCTCTTGGTTATGTCATTCAGAAAAACAGTGTCAACTTTCACTGCTATGCAGAAGACAAACAGCTGTACATTTCAATAAAACACGGTGAGGCCTCAAAATTGCCTACTCTGGAAGCCTGTGTTTCAGACAAGTGGATGGCGGCAAATGATTCACTTAAAAAAAATACATATTTATAGATTTTTKATATGAGACCAGAAAAACAGTGCAACCCCAACCCCTCTTTCCCCCATCCATCCTTCCTTCCTTCCCTCCATCCCATCCATCCATCCCTCCCTCCCTCCACCCCACCCACCAAGGTATCATACAAGGATATCACAGAAAAGTAATTTAAATAGGAGAAAAACATAAACAGTAATAGAAACAAAAACAATGAAAAAAGTTCAATAAATATTGGTATCATAATTATAGTTGAGTCTTATCAGCACAATATATGGCCACTAGAACAGACATGACTGCTTACCAAAATATACAAGTTACACGAAGTAAAATACRCTCTGCATATTGTAAGAATGGGGACCAGGTTAAGTTGAACTTTTGTCGGGACCCATGCACAGTGTACCTAACCTTCTCCAGAGGCAGAGATGACATCACCTCCTTAAACCACTGCATAAAGGAAGGCGTCTTTGCAGACTTCCAGTGAAAGAGGACAAGGCGGCGAGCTAACAGCGAGGCAAATGCTGTCGCATTCGCCTGATCCGTGGTAACATTCTGATTTAGGGGAAGTACACCAAACATGGCAGTGAACGGTTTAGGGCTAATACTTGTATTACACATATGTGAGAATGCCTCAAAAATAGAGTCCCAAAAGCCACTCAAAGATTGGCATGACCAAACCATGTGTCCCACAGTCGCTGGACTCTGGTGGCATCTCAAACACTTGAGGTCAACAGTTGGATATATTTTTGCCAATTAGTCATTTGAATAATGGAGACGGTGCAAAACTTTGAACTGAATGAGCCCATGCCTAATGCAAAATTATGAGGTGTGGATACGCCCAATACTATGTTGCCATGTGTCATTGGGTAGCTTGCCACCTATGTCTTGCTCCCATGCAGATTTTGTATTTGCCAAGGAAGGCAGATTAATATTCTGTATTACATTGTCTTGCGAAAGTATTCACCCCCTGTCACGATCGTTGTAATATGAATTGGACCAAAATGCAGAGTGGTATGATTCCATCCTCTTTATTTGGAAGTGAAACACACAGAAAACAATAAAGCGCAAAACGAAACATGAAGCAAATGTAGTGCTCACAGGCACTACACAAAATCAAGATCCTACAAAAAACAAGTGGGAAAAGGCTGCCTAAATATGATCCCCAATCAGAGACAACGATAGACAGCTGCTTCTGATTGGGAACCATACCAGGTCAACATAGAAATACAAAAACTAGACTACCCACCTTAGTCACACCCTGACCTAACCAAAATAGAGAATAACAAGGCTCTCTAAGGTCAGGACGTGACACCCCCTTTGACATTTTTCCTATTTTGCTGCCTTACAACCTGGAATTAAAATTGATTTTTGGGGGGTTTGTATCATTTGATTCAAACAACATACCTACCACTTTGAAGATGCAAAATATGTTTTATAGTAAAACAAACAAGAAATAAGAAAAAAAAAACAGAAAACTTGAGCGTGCATAGCTAGTCACCCCCCCAAAGTCAATACTTTGTAGAGACACATTTTGCAGCAATTACAGCTGCAAGTCTCTTGGGGTATGTCTCTATAAGCTTGCCACATCTAGCCAGTGGGATTTTTGCACATTCTTCAAGGCAAAACTGCTCCAGCTCCTTCAAGTTGGAGGGGTTACGCTGGTGTACAGCAATCTTTAAGTCATACCACAGATTCTCAATTGGATTGAGGTCTGGGCTTTGACTAGGCCATTCCAAGACATTTAAATGTTTCCCCTTAAACCACTCGAGTGTTGCTTTAGCAGTATGCTTAGGGTCATTGTCCTGCTGGAAGGTGAATCTCCATCCCAGTCTCAAATCTCTGGAAGACTGAAACAGGTTTCCCTCAAGAATTTCCCTGTATTTAGCTCCATCCATCATTCCTTCAATTCTGACCAGTTTCCCAGTCCCTGCCGATGAAAAACATCCCCACAGCATGATGCTGCCACCGGCATGCTTCACTGTGGGGATGATGTTCTCGGGATGATGAAAGGTGTTGAGTTTGCACCACACATAGCATTTTCCTTGATGGCCAAAAAGCTAAATTTTAGTCTCATCTGACCAGAGCACCTTCTTCAATATGTTTGGAGAGTCTTCCACATGCCTTTTGGTGAACACCAAACGTGTTTGCTTATTTTTTTCTTTAAGCAATAGCTTTTTTCTGGACACTCTTCTGTAAAGCCCAGCTCTGTGGAGTGTACGGCTTAAAGTGGTCCCATGGACAGATACTCCAATCTCCGCGGTGGAGGTTTGCAGCTCGTTCAGGGTTATCTTTGATCTCTTTGGTCTCACCGGAGCTGGGTCTCTTGGAGATTAACAATGCCCGGACTTTAAGACTTAAGATGAGCATCTGCTCGGCTACGCTTGAACACATGGTTAATTCCTTTTAAGTTCTAGCTGAGAAAGCATGTGAAGCCTAGAGCATGTGAATTAGGCATAGTTATAGTAATTTCTAATTAATTTTAGTACAATCACATGGCCAGTGGTCTGAAAGGTCAGAATAATAAAATATTAGAAGAAAAAAAAATTGCTAAAAAATCAAAATAACCTGAAGAAAACCTTGGACCCCTATGCTGGCCTTCTCCCTGTTGGAAGGCTGCATCTACCTCTTCTAGACTAGAGCAAGATACTACCATGTTAAGCGAAACTTCAGTAGAGCTCGATCCAGGGTGAACATAATCAAGTTTACACTACTCCTTCTGGAGTAGATTCTGGAGGGAACCACCTCAGTTCTCTAATGTATCTTATGCAATATGCATATTTGAAGGATAATAAAAAATATATATACAGTACCAGTCAAAACTTTGGACACACCTACTCATTCAAGGGTTTTTCTTTATTTGTACTATTTTCTACATTGTAAATGAATAGTGAAGTCATCAAAACTATGAAATAACACATATGGAAACATGTAGTAACCAAAAAAGTGTTAAACAAATCAAAATATATATTAGATTTTAGATTCTTCAAAGTACGGTGGGAAAGCTGTCATCAAGGCAAAGGGTGGCTACTTTGAAGAATCTAAAATCTAAAATCTATTTTGATTTGTTTAACACTTTTTTTTGCACCCTTGAATGAGTAGGTATGTCCAAACAAATAGGAAAACAAACCCAGTATAATTCAACATTTCGCAGCTAGTTGGTAAAAGCTAATTGTGCCATGTACTGTAAATAAAATACTATTCAAACTATATTGTCCTTGTGAGAACATGTCACCATATACATACCATTATTGTTCATAATGTTAAGTTACTGGAAGAATAATTGTCCTTTTTGGCAGCAGGGTGGAGGCACATTTCTAATCAAGAGATGAGTTACCTAGTTGGTCCTTAGTCACGGGTAGCATGGCTAGTAGTGTAAGGTCAGGGGCAGAGTACGGGCCTACAATGGCTAGTTAGTCGTATGCCGCCTGTCCATCCTCCTGTGGACGTACCTCCTGTGGATCCTCCTGTGGATTCACGATTGTTTTCTGCTTGCCGGAAGGAGTAGTGATCTTCAGCACTGCTGGGTAGGGAATGCCAAACTTGGTGTCCAGACAGCAATGTAGGAGCCCCCTCACCTTGTTGAAGGCCAACCTCTTCTTCATGACTGCAGCCTTGTAGTCCGGGTAAATGCGAATCTTCTGGCCATCATCAGTGATGGGAGTCACTCATGATGCGTATGGAGGACATCCTCTTTATCCTGAAAGTAGTGGAATTTGACTACGATGGGTTCGAGCGGCTCCCCATTCTTCGGTGCGGAATGTAAACTTCTGTGCGAACGGATAAGGGTGGGGGCGTAATCAAGGCCTAGGATTCCTGTAACAGTTTAGCTATGAACAGGGTAGGCCACAATTCGCCTACGGTCTCGAGTCCCTCTCTCACGACAAAATTACAACCGTTCCCGCGGCGCTATCTGTTGTCGAGGTCCTCACCTTGGAAGTAAGTTTGACGACATCTGATGACTGCCGAGTGACTTGCTCTTCCGGTGTCACCACTTTGTCGGAGTAAATATTTGCACCGCCCTACAGGCTATTGAGATGGGTGTCCTGTTTCGCCAAGTCTTCTTTAACGGAGTGAATCTTTGTTTTGAGCTCAGTGGCAAGAGTGGCTATTTGTGCAGATAGGTCAATGCAGCATCCACCAAGAGGCTCTTGCTGCCAAGGGAATGCCTGACAGCTTGAAAGACGTTTTGGACACTACAGTGAAAATGGGTAACTTTGTTAAAGCAAGGCCCCTGAACTCTCGTGTATTTTCTGCATTATGCAATGATATGGGCAGAGACCATGTAATTATTTTACAACATGCGTCTGGTTATCAAGGAGCAAAGTATTGACACGTTTTTATAAATTGACAGACGAGCTTAAAGTTTTCTTTACTGACCATAATTTTCACTTGTCTGACCTCTTGCATGATGACGAGATTCTCACACGACTGGCCTATCTGGGTGATGTTTTTTCTCGCTTGAATGATCTGAATCTAGGATTACAGGGACTCTCCGCAACTATATTCAATTTGCGGGACCAAATTGAGGCTATGATTAAGAAGTTGTAGCTCTTTTCTGTCTGCATTAGCAAGGACAACACACAGGTCTTTCCATCATTGTATGATTTTTTGTGAGCAAATGAACTCAAGCTTACGGACAATGTCAAATGTGATATAGCAAAGCACCTGAGTGAGCTGGGTGCGCAATTACGCAGGTACTTCCCGAAATGGATGACACAAACAACTGGATTCTTTATCCCTTTCGTGCCCTGCCTTCAGTCCACTTACTGATATCTGAACAAGAGAGACTCATCGAAATTGCAACAAGCTGTGCTGTGACAATTTAATTTAATCAGAAGCCACTGACAGATTTCTGGATAGGGCTCCGCTCAGAGTTTCTTGCCTTGGCAAATCGTGATGTTAAGACACTGATGACCTTTGCAACCACGTACCTATGTGAGAGTGGATTCTCGGCCCTCACTAGCATGAAACTAAGTACAGGCACAGACAGTTTGTGGAAAATTATTTAAGACTAAGACTCTCTCCAATACAACCCAACATTGCAGAGTTATGTGCATCTTTTCAAGCACACCCTTCTCATTAACCTGTGGTGAGTTATTCACCATTTTTGACGAACAAATAAGGTTTTATATGTAAGATGGTTAAATAAAGAGCAAAAGTATTGATTGTTATTATATTATTATTTGTGCCCTGGTCCTATAAGAGCTCTTTGTCACTTCCCACAAGCCGGGTTGTGACAAAAACTCAAACTCATTCTTATGATTAATAAACGTATCGTATAGTGTGTGTGTGGCAGGCTTACAATGATGGCAAAAAAACAACATTTGAGAGTGCGCTGACCCTGGTGCTAGAGGGGGCACGCAGCTGGAGGTTGAGTGTTTGAAGGGGTATGGGACTACAAAATGTTTGAAAACCACTGGTGTAAAGAATCATTGTACCATCTAAATCGCTGTCAAATGTCTTTTCAATAACACCTTTTTTTATTTTACAGCTGTTTGAAGCTGGTGGACCAAAACTGAAAGTAGAAGGCTCCAGCGTGAGTCTCTAACATGTTATGGGGAAATGGGACACAGGGAGTTTGAATGCAGCTTCCACGTAGGGGAGAAATTCTGAGAAATTTTAAGTGTAACACCTTTAAGGCTAGAAGCCATTTCACTGTTATTTTTTACTGTTAACCTACAAATCATTACATGGACTTGCTCCTACTTATCTCTCCGATTTGGTCCTTTCGTACATACCTACGCGTACGCTATGGTCACAAGACGCAGACCTCCTTGTTGTTCCTGGAATTTCTAAGCAAACAGCTGGAGGCAGGACTTTCTCCTATAGAGCTATGTTTGTATGGAGTGGTGGTGGGGATGGGGGATGGGGGATGGGGGATGAGGGGGGTTCTACTAAGCTAACATATGGAATTGTTTAAAGATGGTCATACCATGGATCATTTAGCTATTTGATTTAGAATTTTAGGACCCCTTTAGATAACAATAAAATATATACACAAATTATTTGATAAAATATTGAATTGGCCTTTATTACTGTAGCCCGTAGAAACGCATTGAAAAACACATTCATAAATGGCAAAAAAGACAATAGAACTATTTATCATGAGGAATAAGGTTTTGAGGTGTCTGTCCTATATCTAGGAGTCATAAGAAAGCTCAGGAAATATTTTTGTTCTTTTGGACATACATATTTCACCCTATAATTTTGATGGCAAAAAATACCTTCATACTTCCATTCATTTGTATGGGTTACATTCAAATGGGTTCGTGACACTTGTGGAGAAGATCATAAACATTCGTGAGCGTCTCATCTTTCCAGAGAGGGGTCATATTAGTTTGTAGCACAAACGGTTCAGACGCTACAGACAGAAGTTGGCACATCAGCGTTACCGACTTCAGATGAGTCCCGTTGGGCTTGTGGGAGTCGTAGAGCAAAACAGAGAACACTTTCATGTTCGTACCAGTCTTATCTTTCCATAGGGTGGTCATATTGTACTGTTCTACAGACGTTTTTGTGAGAAGACCGACTTTCGGGATGTTTCACCTTCCACCGCAGATACGGAAGGCCGACATGGGCTGATTCGGTGGGTTGAGACGCAGCCCATGCAAGAAAACAGATATCTCTAACTTAAACTGAATAATTTTGATGGGGATTTTGTTATTATGTTACTGACTGTAGATTGACGCACGGGTGCGTCAATAGACTCTTAAGGATTATGTCTTTACTGTCTTCAGTAGGTCCTATGATTGAGTGTAGTCTGGCCCAGGGGTGTGAAGGTGCACAGCAAGGCACTGCAGTGAACAACCACTCTTGCTGTCTTTGCCTGGCCGGCTCCCCTCTCTCCACTGGGATTCTCTGCCTCTGACCTTACTACAGTCATTGGCTTGCTCGTGCTCTCCCATGCCGTCCCTAGAAGGGTGCATCATGCCATGCCAGGTTTTTTCGCTATACTTAACTTGAGTGGGTTRAGTCACTGATGTGATCTTCCTGTCCGGTTTTGCGCCCCCTCGAGCTTGTGCGCTGGGGGAGATGTGCTATGCTCAACCTTGGTTGGCCCTGTCCGGGGGTAACTTTGAACGGGGCCACAGTGTCCCACGACCCCCCCCCCCGTCTCAGTCCCCAGTAGCTATTCTGCAATAGTCTATCTGCCGGGGTGCTAGGATCAGTCTGTCCTATCTTGGTGTAATCTGTGTGATCTTAGGTATGCTCCCTCTCAATCTCTCTCTCTTCTCTCTCTCTCTCTCTTTCTCTCCCTCCATTCTCTCTCTCTCTCCTCTCTCTCTCTCTCTCTCTCTCTCTCTCTCTCTCTCTCTCTCTCTCTCCTCTCTCTCTCTCTCTCTCTCTCCTCTCCTCTCTCTCTCTCTCTCTCTCGTCTCTCTCTCTCTCTCTCTCTCTCTCTCCTTCTCTCTCTCTCTCTCTCTCTCTCTCTCTCTCTCTCTCTCCTCTCTCTCTTCTCTCTCTCTCTCTCTCTTCTCCTCTCCTCTCTCTCCTCTCTCTCTCTCTCTCTCTCTCTCTCTCTCTCTCTCTCTCTCTCTCTCTCTCTCTCTCTCTCTCTTCCCTCTCTCTCTCTCTCTCTCTCTCTCTCTCTCTCTCTCTCTCTCTCTCTCTCTCTCTCTCTCTCCTCTCTCTCTCTCTCTCTCTCTCTCTCTCTCTCTCTCTCTCTCTCTCTCTCTCTCTCTCTCCTCTCTCCCCTCCTCCCGGAGACCTGAGCCCAGGACCATGCCTCAGGACTACATGGCCCGATGACCCTGGCTGCCCCCCAGTCCACGTTGTCGTGGTTCTGATCCAGTTTCTGCTGCTCTTAATGCGGCTATGGAACCCTGACCTGTTCACCGGATGTGCTACCTATAAATACATGATATAAATACGGCACAGGCTCAACTCAACTCAGATGATCAAACAATATGAATGTAATTGTAATGTAATTTTTGCTATTGCCACGGAAACAGTTCAATTAAATGACCCTACCTAACACATGAACACTCTGCTAATGGGGTGCCTTCAGAAGCAGAGGCTTTAGAAAAACCAAAACACACACCGGTCTTCTATGTAGATGATTAAACGAAAGTAGACGCTAAGCACTGAGTCCTTGCTTTGGCCTCCGTCCCTCTTCTCTGTGACTAACTAATCTTCTAAATAAAAAAGTCAAGTGAAGCCAAATCAAAAAATATCAATGCATGCCAGACACATCTGTTAGTGTCTAAAAGCACGGATCATGGATGCAACATGGATGTTTGGTGATGATGATACAGGTTTGTGTTCAAATTTTTTTTGTTGCAGTTTGTCCAGCAGCTTCTAACTCAGAACAGCACACAGTCAAAATTCGTAAAATATTCAAGAGAGGTGTGCAGGAGAGAAATTACATTTACAGAGATGTATTTAAAACAAAACACAGTTAAACAAGAATTGAGTTCTAGAGAAACAGAAACAAAACTATGAGCATGGCATTTTTTWAAATTATTATTATTATTTTATTTGAATCAGCCCCCGTCCCCGCAGGAGGCCTTTTGCCTTTTGGTAGGCCGTCATTGTAAATAATAATTTGTTCTTAACTGACTTGCCTAGTTAAATAAAGGTTAAAACATATAATAATAATAATAATTATCTCGGAATATTCCCAAACTGTCCCTGCCTGAGAAGAAGACCGGCGTGCTGGCGTACCAGTACCACGGTAACAGGGCCCCGGACATAAATGGAATTAAGATAAGCCATCTGCTTGCTCTCATAAGCCTGAGAGAGAGATAGAGARAGACATTGTTTATGGGCGTACGTCCTTCCTGTTGACACCACCCTACCACCACCACCGCCTCCACAGCCAGGCCTGGTTAACACATGAGAGGAGAGATGGGTAATTGTCAGGGCTGCTGTGTAGAAAGCGCTGCTTCAGCAGAATGTGTTCCTCAATATTACAACAACAGCCCAGATTACCACTGCCTCTGCCTGGGTCTGCTTCAAGGTGGGGTGTTGGTAGGTTGAGGTGAAGATGGGTAAAACTGAACTGATGCCTCAGCCCAGGACTGGCGTTATGGGCGGGTCTTAGGGGGCCTGACCCACCTTACCATACCTCCTTACCCGTCCAAATAAAATATTGAAATATTGATCATATATTTGTCGACAGAAAGACTCATCAATCTCAGATAAAGCATCCGAGCGAGCAAAACAGCGTCCCGCTGTCCCCGCATGTGTAGACCATGTATCAGATGCTGTCWGGACCAAAAGAGCATGGCATGTCATACTATTTCTGKCCAGACAGCATCAGATACATGGTCTACATATAGTGAGACAGAGGGGCGCTGTTTCGCTCACTAGTTTCAGCAGAGAGGAAGAGGCGAAGCGAGAGGGCTCACTCTCGTTTTTACGCTTCCACTACACCGACAGTGTCAGACGCTAAATAGTATGCAGCATCATCTGGATATGTATGCAACAAAAGTTCAAYGTTCACCTTCTGCTATCATTTCTGTCAAGCAGTTTGCGCATACAGTTTGACGCATACGCTCGATAAATACAACGTATGCACCACACCTAACGCACTGCAACTGCCTYWGCAGTTGCTGCAAGGAAAACGCAGCATTTCATTGGAAATGAATGCAATTCTCGTGTACCAAAATGCAATGACGCTGTCGGTGTGTTCGAAGCGTTAGGACAACGAATCAGACTCTTAGGGCGGAGACATGAGCCTCTCGTCATCATATACACATCTGTGGTTTCAGTCTCTTGCGAATTGGAAAGGAAAGTTGGCGATGCACAGTGCACTGTTAGGATGCTGGCTTCACCTAAAGTAAAATKATGTTTTGCGCAAATTATATAATTACCCCTGTCTAAATGAAAACATTCAAAATACTTCACCAAAGAGCATGACTTAGCCACAGATGATCGATCATTAGCTTCTTTTAAAAAAAGAAGCTCTGGATTATTTCAAATCACAAGATGTGTAGGCCTATGGCCATTTGGGAAGCCCATGTAGCAATATGTTTAGCTGATTGAGTTGCGTCTGTCAGTGAAAAGCATCTAAAATATTTATGAAGATAATGTGTCTTGAGTATAATTTAAAATGTGGCAACAAGAAGAAGGGGAGGGTAGGAGAAGACATGGCTTGTCTCGCTCCAGAATGCTCTCAGCTCTCCAGAATGCATGCTCTCAGCTCTCCAGAATGCATGCTCTCAGCTCTCCAGAATGCATGCTC
>NW_019942545.1:409024-409623 GCF_002910315.2 Salvelinus sp. IW2-2015 | reverse complement strand
ATGCTCTCAGCTCTCCAGAATGCATGCTCTCAGCTCTCCAGAATGCATGCTCTCAGCTCTCCAGAATGCATGCTCTCAGCTCTCCAGAATGCATGCTCTCAGCTCTCCAGAATGAACTCAGCTGTCTCCTGCCAATTCTTGTTCGTTCATTGTTTCATTCTGTGAATTGTTTGCCCTTTGATTGTTTTCTTGTTGTTTTATAAATTCCCCATTACATATGTCACCAGTAAGCCTAGTAAATGTACCATTAATCCMCCGTCATTTGGTTACATACATTTCTGTTAAAGCATGTATTAATTACAGTCATGTACCTGGCCTGCTGTGTGCACATGTAGGACAGTGCTTCTTTGGCAATGTCTGATTGTCTTAACTCACCACAATAGAGAGATGAATGTGATTGAAAAAAACTGAATTTTCATCAGGATATTTTTTACTGTTTTTGCTTATCGGATTTAGGCCTATGTACTTTACTTAGTTAAAGATGGACGTTATAGACTCGAGACCAAAACTGCTACAGACCTATATCTATCCTACCCTGCCTTTCTAAGGTCTTCGAAAGCCAAGTTAACAAACAGTTCACCGACCATTTCGAATCCCAC
>NW_019942545.1:396605-405160 GCF_002910315.2 Salvelinus sp. IW2-2015 | reverse complement strand
AACTGCTCTTAAATCAAGTTTAAAACTAATATTTTGCATCTTCTTCAAACCGAACGCTGCTCCATTGCTTGCCCGCCCACCGAGCATCACTACTCTGAAACGTGTCTACATTTAGAATGTTGGACAACTACAAAATACCCTAGGTGTCTGTTAGACTGTAAACTCTCCTTCCAGACTCACATTAAGGCATCTCCAATCCACAAATTAAATCTAGAATCAGGTTCCTATTTCGCAAACAAAGCATCCTTCACTCATGACTGCCAAATACCCTTGTAAAAACCTGACATCCTACCAATCCTATGACTTCCGGCGTTGTCATTTACAAAAAATAAGCCTCCAAACACTCTACTCAGCAAATTGTATCATCTATCACAGTGCCATCGTTTTTCACCAAAGCCCCCATATTACTACCCACCCACTTGCAATTATATGCTCTTGCTGCTGGCCCTCGCTTCATATTCATTGCAAACCCACTGCTCCAGGTCATCTATAATCTTTGCTAGTAAAAGCCCTGCCTTGTCTGAGCTCACTGGTCACCATAGCAGCACCCACCCGTAGCACACCTCCAGCAGGTATATTTCACTCATCACCCCAAACCAATTCCTCTTTCGGCCCCTTCCTTCCGTCTCTGCTGCCAATGGCTGGAAATGAACGCAAACATCACTGAAACCTCATATCTCCTCACAGCTTTTAAGCACCAGCGTCAGAACTGCTCACAGATCACTGCACCGGTACATAAGCCTATCTTAAATAGCCCATCCAACTACTAATCCCCATACTGTTATCTATTTTATTTATTTTTTGCTGTTTGCACCCCAGTATCTCTACTTGTACACTCATCTTCTGCACATCTATCACTCCAGTGTTTAATTGCTATATTGTAATTATTTCGCCACTATGGCTTATAGCCTTACTTCCGGTATCCTACCTCATTTGCAAACACTGTATATAGACATTTTCTACTGTATTATTGACTGTACGTTTGTTTATTCCATGTGTAACTCTGTGTTGTTGTTTGTGCCGCACTGCTTTGCTTTATCTTGGCCWGGTCGCAGTTGTAAATGAGAACTTGTTCTCAACTAGCCTACCTGGTTAAATAAAGGTGAAAWAAAWAAATAAAATAGGCCTACTGCTGCATTGGCCTATAGGAGTTCTATGCGCTTATTTCTTTAGCTGCCAATGGACCACAGTGTATCAATGTGTCCATATGGCAGAGGCTGGTGCTCTCTCTTTAGTTGAATTTTAACTTATAGATTTTTATAATTTTCCTTCAGATTTGCATGATTAACCACGTGACAACGATTTTGAGAAACAAAAACATTTTTAGTAAAAATTAAACTGTTCCACAAAAATGCACATATCACAATACTCATAACTGTCAATTAGATCGGCAGAAATGGTAGGCAAATTATAAGCTTAGCAAACCTGAAACTCACAGGCTGCCATGGTCTACTATAAAACCCATGAAAAATAATTGTGAACACGCCAGCGCGTGCACACATAGAAGGTCCCGTGAAAAAACATCCGCACCTATGGATATCAAAGGCCCGTCCAAATGATTYGTTCTGTCGCCCTGCCTCAGACTCTAACCGAGCCTCATTTATCCTGAATGGACGAGGCATCAGGACCACTCTCTACAAACTGCAGAAACAAAACCAATTGTAGTGGTGCARGCTTCTCAAARAATTCAACCASTCTATGTGTCACGCCCTGACCTGAGATATCTCTGTTTTCTTTATATTTTGRTTAGGTCAGGGTGTGACTAGAGTGGGTACGTTAGTTTTTGTATTGTCTAGGGTTTTTTGTATGTCTAGGGTTTTTGTAGGTCTAGGTGATTTGTATGTCTATGGTGGCCTGATATGGCTACCTAAATATGATCCCCAATCAGAGACAACGATAAACAGCTGCCTCTGATTGGGGATCATATTTAGGTAGCCATTTTCCCTTTGGTGTTCGTGGGTTCTTGTCTATGTGTAGTTGCCTGTCAGCAATCATTTGCATAGCTTCACGTGTCGTTTTGTTATTTTGGTTYRTTTKTTYAGTGTTCATTCTTATTATATTAAAGAATGTACGCATACCACGCTGCGCCTTGGTCCGATTCATACGACGAACGTGACACTATGTAAAAAGAAGTGAGTCTGACGCAATGAAAACATTCAGAAGTTTCTCCGTTTGACCTTTTATATAGTAATATATACTAATATAGAAAAGTTTACAATGAAAATGAATTTAACATGTTCAAAAACTGTATTCTTCTCACCTACTGATTCAAGCAGTGATGTCAGGGATATAATGTCATATGGATTAAACTAAATGGAGCATGGAGCCCTTAACCAACAATGCAGTTTTAAGAAAATACCTTWAAAAAAGTAAGAGATAAGAATAACTAAGTAACTAAAGAGCAGGCTGTTTGGCCTAAAAACTAATATGACCCCGCTATGGAAAGGGGAGACTCATGAACATCTCCATTTTGTTCTACGACCCCTACAAATGTCACAGGACTCGTCTGAAGGTAACCAGGTACCAATTTAGCGACCAAATTTAAAAAAAGATGAAATGGAATAGTTTAGGCCCCCTCCCCAACAAAAGAGCGGTTAAAGTACATATGTTACAAATAAATAACATTGAAGTCGCGAAGTTTTACAACGACCTACCAAAATACCATTAAACTCATTTTAAACAATCCTAACATTTAATCTGGGTAAAAAAAAATCCCTGTCTTAGGTCAGTTAGATTCACGACTTTATTTAAGAATGTGAAATTGAATAATAAGTAGAAGAGGGAATAATAATTTCAGCTTTTATTTATCTTTCATCACAATTCCCAAAGCTGGCTAAAACAAAGTTTACATACACTCAATTAAATTGTAAGCAGCCTTTAAATTGTTAAACTCTGTTTGTCAAATAAATGTAATTAATGGCCAAATGTAGCTAATTTCCAACAAGGCTAAAGTATTTACCAACGACAAATAGAAGTCCTGGCAAAATGTACATGATTGGCTCCATTCCTCTCCGGGCTAGATCAAAGAGGCATTGGGTCAATCTAAGAGTCGAGGGTTTGCTGAGGCCTCTCTTCCAACTCGGCTTCGTGCAGCTTGTGCTTCCCAGAACAGAAGTCATGTGGCAGTGACCTGGGACTCGGTCCAAGCCTTCCGTGGGATCGGTGCACTCCAATACCTTGGACTTGTGAGTCACAAGTTATCCTTGTCTTGCACAAATTTGGAAGATCACTCGCTGGTCACTTGCCTCATCTGGCACGTTGGAAGAAGCCTTCCGATTCTTCTATTCCAAGACTTTACACCTACCTTGCAATGGACTCTACAATCATTGCTATCAAATATATCCACAAATTTTCTCCCACATCGAATACTCATCTATGTGAAAGTCACCAGATCCCTCATGGCCAGAAAACACCCCCACAAACAATGATGCGCTGCCCACCCCGGGCTTCACGTTGGGATGCGTGTCCCTGTGGTCCTCGCTCCGCACAAGCAAAAGCGTGCCCGTTTGCTGCGTTTGTTTCTCTCCTAGTGAGATGTGTAGACCTACAGGGATGCGTTCCTAAGGCCCGGACCGGCGGAATGTGATGTTGCCAAAGCATGTTCTTTATTGTACCCGTTCAGTGAAGTCAAGCCCAGAGCGACCCAATTTTCTCCTGCCGAAACGAAGATACCAACTCTGTTGTTCCGCCGGGACTGGCCTAGTCGCGCAGAAACTCTCCCCAGTCAGCTACCCGCTGGGCTGTCCTCTGTTCTGGCCCCGTTTACGCCGGGGTCTTCCCGGCGGCCTGCCTTATCTCCCGGCGCGGCGTTTATGCCGTAGCCAGCCCTGACCTTAAGGGACAACCTGGTCTGATCTTCCTTGGGAAACCTGATAGGAACCGGCGGGAACTGGGACCGGTCCCAACACGTGGGGTTTCCCGTCCAGGAATTAATGTTAAAGACCTTTTATTTATTAACCTGAGAACGTATATAGAAAATATCTTTTAATCTAAATACCTAAATGTTTCCTCAGAGATGCCAATACGCAGCATCTAAGACACAAAGAAAGGAGAAGTAAGCGGTCTATAAGCTGGATCTATATTCTGTCATTGATTATATAGATGCCCTGCGACCTACCACACCGTATCCGGGTTCCTTTCCAATCATGACATTACTACCGGTATGAGTGCATAGAACTCAGCCGTACATCCTTCCTGAACTGAGCGGGTTTGAGCCGTTCAGAGGCCCTCCATCACCGCTAACTTGATGGCCACTGCGGGGAGGAAGTTACGTCCGCAATGTTTAATGTTTCCGAAACGAGCTGAAATGGAAGCGCCCTCCAACCTATCCTACCGGTGAACACGTTACGATTGAACTAACTGATTACACCGTAAAAACGGAGGCAAGTAAGTCCAGATAATGAACTGGGACGTAGCTATGCTAGTGAGCTACTCTCATCAGTTTGATTGAGGAGTACCCAATTAGCTTCACCCTAACGGACCTGACGAGCTTATAGACATCATGAGAGGCGGCGTCACGCCGAGTCTGTTTCTGAGCCTTAATGAAGTTGGCCCTGAGCCTGCCAATTAATCTTTGTATCGAATAAATCAATATCTCTATTTGGATGTCGAGAGCAATAGAAATCTGATTGTGCGGGAGAACTGAAGGCACTGCCGGCCGGGTTTTGGAGTTCATGTATCCGTTATAGCTAGTAGCATTCCAGCAGGCCTGACAGACTCCAATTGACTTCAAGATGTTAATAAGTCTACCACGAATGGAGGTATCCTATTCAAAAGCTAATGCTGAAAGCCTAATGACTATGTGATATTCCCTCTCAGCGGTTTTCCAAACTGTTTAAAGCACAGAGGTCACAACCCTGGCTTATGTGAATTATTCACTAACTCTGAGACCACCCACCTCCGCACCCAATTTGGATATCAGTGTATAAGAGTGGATAGAGTGGAGAAAGACCAGAGGTGCTAGATGCCACTTGTTCAATGCAACGAAATAGAAAATCCTAACCGACTTGCCAAAACTATATGTTAACAAGGGACACTGTCGCGAGCGAGTCTTGTGAAAAGATGAAGATTGAAGATAGAGCTAAAGTCTGTGAATACTAATAAACCTAAGTCTGACTGCCAATTAGCGACCTCAAACCACTGGCGTTCGGAGATACGCCTCGGGCGGGAAATCAGATCATTTTGAGCCTCAGGGCGGGCGCCCAGTGGCGGCACGCAGGGACAGCCGAAGTTTCAGGTAATCGCTGGTTGAATTAAGTATATAAGGCAGGCCTTAAAGAATACGATTGACTATCCAACGAAATGAGTTATGGGGGTGCCTGTGATTGGTTATTTAAAAACAGAGGCCCACTCAGACCACCGAGATTCTATAAACATACATAAGGACTGGCAAGGTGGATTTTGTCAGGGCACGAGCGACGGTCAAAAGAAAAGAAACGCGTGCGTAGAGGTGGAAAAAAAACGGGGGGTAAATGGTAAGGTTCCCTACATGCCTAGGAAGCAATGTGGACGCCAGCACCACAGTCTCCTTTACATTATTCTGCCATTAAGATCAGTATCCGCCTAGGAGCCGGGCCCAATTTAGTGGCCGACTGGTCGTCAACAGTACGAGCAAGTTTTAGAGCCTGCGTGCCTGGGAGCCCTGGAATAGACTCGAATATGCCGCGCTGGGCGCAACTGGGGTTGTCATCCCGTAAGTACCACGTGATGCCCGTTGAAGCGTCCCTGCTCGAAGGTAGCAGAGAAGACCAGGTGCTGCATATCCAAGGTTGGCGCAGGAGAAGACAACGCGAAGTGAAAGCGTAAGAAGTGTGCCCATATGTCGCCGTGGAGCAGTATAAGCTTAACTCCGGGGGACCTTGCGCTCAAACACCGGCCTGGTATAATCCTGGGTAAGCCTGAGCACCGCCGTAAGCCTTTAGTCTTAAGCGCGGCGTCACTACTGGTTAGCCCGGAACCATACCGTCAACTGGCGCCTCGTGTAGCAATGTAACCTCATATCTCACGGACGAGGGAGCCATGGATCCAGCGGGAGGTTGCGGCAACGGCTAGGCCATCCGAGTGTGCTCTACAGGCCCATCATATGCTCCTAACGAGTGGCATAACCGCTCTATAGAAATCCTTCTTAACCGCTCTTATAATAAGGTCCCCTATGAGGCTGCGAGAATCTTTTCAGTCCCTCGTGTTAACGGCCACCTCGTAGAGTCTAGGGCTTCATGCGCAACTTCGTTGACGGACGACAGGTGTGCGTCTGCCTCCGGCGGTGGCTGTCCTGAAGCCACCCAATGCTAACCCCTTATTTGGTCCAACTTCACTACGGTTATTGGGTCCGACGCCAAGGGAATCTCTTGGAGCAGCTGCTCTATTATCGGCACAAAGAAGTTGCCTCTAAAGACAAACAAGCCCATCCCGCATTGATACCTAAATTAACGTGGCAGAAGAGGTGGGGTATGACACCTAAACTGCCTTTTTCAAGTAGTCCACAATCTATTCTCGGTCGTGTTTCCCAGCCTTGATCATCCCGGCCTGACTGTAGTACAGAGTGGTTGTCCTGTGGCACCAGCCGGCAAGCTGAGTTGTGCCATGTATACTCCTATAGACCGTCACTCTATAAAGAGCTACTCCGTTCTGTATCCCCGCCCGATGCTGCTGTAACTTAGTATTAACATTCCTCCGAGCCATGCGTCCTCTGAATCAGTGACAATCCGAGTGCCCTAACATAAATGAGACTAGCTGCGTAGTATGTGCATCCCTCTGACTCAATGCCAGTGCAGGCTCGAGTGAGTGAAAGACAAGGCGCAAGTAGACAGTAGATGGGGGCGAAGCGGCCCGCGTGAGTAACAACGACGATACTCCCGTGCCGGGCCGGTCCCACAGGAATGCGACAAGGTGGCTGTGATTGAGCCCCGTAAGAACGTGAAGTGTCCCACGGCGCTCCCACTGCGAGCGGTGGCAGAATATGCCTTGACCGTGACCCCAATTACCGACTCCTGAGAGGCCAAAGGGTTAGTCCCGAATGTTAAATCACCAGAAGAGGGCTCCTAAACCCGCCCCTAGACACATTGACCATTATATAAACAATGGTTGGAGTGGCCCTCAGTCTATCCTAGGCGGCAGTAACCTCCCAAGCCGCAAAGTCCCCGCCCTGTGGCCGGTGGGAATTGATCACTGAAGCGACTTATGCTAATAAGTTCGATAGTGGAGAAATACACTCCCTCTCCACCATACGCTGTTCGCCCCTTAAGAGCTCTTAGTAGTATGTATAGAGTTGAAGGAACTGCTACGAGTGAGCATTCGAACAGACATAACACTCTGCCAAGGACCCATGCATGCGCTATTCTTATGGTGCCTCTGCTAGCAAAGAACTGCTTGTATCTCTAAGCGATTGTTTCTAGGGGTAGTTGCGATTATAGTCCCTTCCATACGTGTAGCTCTCACTAGATCAGACCTTTGGAATTGCAACCGAGTCATTTCAATGCTACCACAATGATTAGTGGCCTGCAGTGCTAGTGGTCTCACAGTGCCGCGAGGTAGTCATCCACCTGCAAGTCGACAGTCACCCCCTACAGATTCGCTCCCCATCTGGCCATCCCAGGTCACTAAATATTGCCCCGTATCGCCTGGAAACTCCATGTTTGGGCCGGTTGGATTACCACCGATCTCCCAGAGCGAGGAAGGACCAATGGTCCCAATCCCACATGTAATGTGGCGAACTTGGCACAGATCTATGTCGCTTACGATCTTCGTATTATCGCTAGAAGGGAAGTTTGGGGCTACGTGTGTCAGTGATGACACTTGCCAGTTCAAATCAGATCAAATCAAATTGTATTTGTCACATACACATGGTTAGCAGATGATAATGCGAGTGTAGTGAAATGCTTGTGCTTCTAGTTCCGGCAAATGCAGTAATAACCAACGAGTAATCTAACCTAACAATTTCACAACAACTACCTTATACACACAAGTGTGAAGGGATGAAGAATATGTACATAAATATATAATGAATGATTGATGGTATGAGTTGGTCAGCGCATGCTCACAGTACACGTCCGGTAATCCGTCTGGCCCTGCGTCCTTGTGAATTTTGACCTGTTAAAGGTCTTACTCACATCGGCTGCGGAGAGCGTGAAAACACAGTATCGTCTGGAACAGCTGATGCTCTCATGCATGTTTCAGTGTTACTTGCCTCGAAGCGAGCATAGAAGTTATTTAGCTCGTCTGGTATGCTCGTGTCACTGGGCAGTTCTCGGCTGTGCTTCCCTTTGTAGTCTGTAATAGTTTGCAAGCCCTGCCACACCCGACAAGCATCGGAGCCGGTGCAGTACGATCGATCTTAGTCCTGTATAGACGCGTGCCTGTTTGATGGTTCGTCGGAGGGCATAGCGGGATTTCTTATAAGCTTCCGGGTTAGAGTCCCGCTCCTTGAAAGCGGCAGCACTACCCTTAGCTCAGTGCGAATGTTGCCTGTAATCATGGCTTCTAGGTGCACTGGGCAAAGCACATTTGAATTGACGGGAATGAATTCTTTTTCAGCTGATCTTCCTTAGCCGCGTTGG
>NW_019942545.1:378126-394769 GCF_002910315.2 Salvelinus sp. IW2-2015 | reverse complement strand
GGTATGAGTGGTCAGCGCATGCTCACAGTACACGTCCTGGTAATCCGTCTGGCCCTGCGTCCTTGTGAATGTTGACCTGTTTAAAGGTCTTACCACACGGCTGCGGAGAGGTGAAACACAGTCGTCTGGAACAGCTGATGCTCTCATGCATGTTTCAGTGTTACTTGCCTCGAAGCGAGCATAGAAGTTATTTAGCTCGTCTGGTATGCTCGTGTCACTGGGCAGTTCTCGGCTGTGCTTCCCTTTGTAGTCTGTAATAGTTTGCAAGCCCTGCCACACCCGACAAGCTCGGAGCCGGTGCAGTACGATTCGATCTTAGTCCTGTATAGACGCGTTGCCTGTTTGATGGTTCGTCGGAGGGCATAGCGGGATTTCTTATAAGCTTCCGGGTTAGAGTCCCRCWCCTTGAAAGCGGCAGCWCTACCCTTTAGCTCAGTGCGAATGTTGCCTGTAATCCATGGCTTCTGGTTGGGGTATGTACGTACAGTCACTGTGGGGACGACATCGTCGATGCACTTATTGMTAAAGGCAGTGACTGATATGGTGTACTCCTCAATGCCATCGGAAGAATCCCAGAACCTATTCCAGTCTGTGCTATACAAAGGGGGAWTCATATACAAATATCCATAATGGAATGATCTAAATAGATATCAATATTCTAAATATGAACAAATGTACAAAMATTCACATAAATAATCATACTGTAATAACTTAAAATATACAAATGCTATTTTCTACATTATGGCTCTTACATCAATACCACTAACAGTGTAAAATATTTAGGCAGATGAGTTTTGACAGGCAGTCTAAGTGAGATAAACGACTCAGACGTTTAGTTTTCTCTCCCTGCAAGAGAAACAATCTCCTCTGTTTGATTTGGGATGAGTGATTCCCTCCCTACACAGACGGAGAGGTGTCTCGCTTGATTAGGGCGCAAAAACAATCTGCCTAAATACCTATATTAATCCAAGTGTTCTGCCTAATCACTACACCCCTGGTCCATTGGTCCATGGAACAAACCCCTGGACAGACACCTAGGTCAATTAATTTGCCAAACAGTGTACCCCTGGCCAGTGGATAGAGCCGTCGGACYTCATGTCYGCTTGGCTGGCACGCTCAGTCTGACACACTGATTGTCTCAGTCTTAAAGGGCTCCAGTTGAACTCATTACAATRGCTCACAGCACATTAGTGCTCCAGCTACAGCTASGGGCAGCCAGTCACAATGCCTCGCTGCCAGATCAGCCGCAACAGGCAGGCGGCACATAGACAAGCTATTGGTGCCTGCCAAGCCATACAGAAGGAGTCCCWGCCAGAGCAAAGGTAGAGGCCCTCGTTTCATTCTCCTCCAATGAGGTGTTGCAGATCAGGATCACAGCCTGAACTAAGAGTCTTACAGACTGGATGGAGACACAGCTGCAGACATTCAAGGACACATAAACATGCACATACAGTAGATATGTATGGGGTGGAGAGACAGAGAGAAAGACAGAGATAGAGAAAGAATATGGTGCATCAGACCAGGAAAGTGAGGAACTCATTAATATGGCTGCAATCCCGGTAACKGGATGATATGACAACAGCCAGTGAAAGTGCAGGGCGCCAAATTCAAAACAACAGAAATCTCATAATTAAAATTCCTCAGACATACATGTTTCTTATACCATTTTAAAGGTAATCTTGTTGTTAATCCCACMAAAGTGTCTGATTTCAAATATGCTTTTCAGCGAAATCACTACAAACGATTATGTTAGGTCACACCAAACCACAATAAGCACAGCCATTTTTCCAGCGAAAGATAGCAGTCACAAAAAGCAGAATATATGCTAAGATTAATCACTAACCTTTGATGATCTTCATCAGATGACACTCATAGGACTTCATGTCACACAAACATGCTGTTTTGTTTGATAAAGTTCATATTTATATAAAAAAATCTGAGTTTACATTGGCGCGTTACATTCACTAGTTCCAAAAACATCCAGTGATAGTGCATAGCCACATCGTTTCAACAGAAATACTCATCATAAATGTAGATGATAATACAAGTTATACACAAGGAATTATAGATATACCTTCCTTAATGCAACCACTGTGTCAGATTTTAAAAAAAACTTTACGTAAAAAGCAAACCATGCAATAATCTGAGATGGAGCTCAGAACAGAGTCAAATTAGCCCGCTGTTGGAGTCAACAGAAACCAGAAATTACATGATAAATATTCCCTTACCTTTCATGATCTTCATCAGAATGCACTCCCAGGAATCCCAGGTCCACAATAAATGCTTGATTTGTTCGATAATGTTCGTTATTTATGTCCAATTAGCTACTTTGGTTAGCGGCGTTTGGTAAACAATTCCAAAGTCACAAAGCGCGTTCACTAAAACGTTACGAAATGTCCAAAAGTTTCGTAACAGTCAGTAGAAACATGTCAAACGATGTATTGAATCAATCTTTAGRATGTTGTTCAAATAAATCTTGAATAACGTTCCAACCGGAGAATTACATTGACTTCAGATGAGCGATGGAACGGAGCTGCCTCTCACGTGAACGCGCGTGGTCAAAGCATGGTCACCTCATGGCAGTGGTGACTCATTCCTGTCTCCTTCGACCCCCCTTCACAGTAGAGTCATGAGACAAAGTTCTATTGACTGTTGACATCTAGTGGAAGCCGTAGGAAGTGAAAACTCATCAATATCTCGCTGTAATTTCAATGGGAGCTTGGTTGAAAATCTACCAGCCTCAGAAAAAATCCAAACAGGAAGTGGAACTTCTCAGGTTTTTGCCTGCCATATGAGTTATGTTATACTCACAGACATAATTCAAACAGTTTTAGAAACTTCAGAGTGTTTTCTATCCAATACTAMTAATAATATACATATATTAGCAACTATGACCGAGGAGCAGGCCATTTACTCTGGGCACCTCTGTGCACCTTTCATCCAAGCTACTCAATACTGCCCCTGCAGCCATAAGAAGTTAAACAGTTTAAATGAGCTGTTATTGTGAGCAAGACCTGCCCTCTGGTGGGGGTTCTTCAACATCACAACTATTTATCTTACTAGTTCAGTCAAGGCAACAGTAAACATCTCGTTCCCCCACAATAACATGCATATACTGGTGTAACTAAAGTACAAAAAATTAAAACAATGAAATAATTATATTGACAGTCATTTAGCCAACATATATTTTATTCATTTCATATAAAAACAACAAATATTTAAAAAATCAAAACAGGTGCTTATTTGAACATTTCTTCACAGGGACTCAAATGTAAAAAGCCCACCACAGTCACATAGTCAGTCCCAGAAAGGGTAGTACATCAGGGCCAGACTCACATCATCACTTAGTAGGCAACTCCAACTTGTAGGCAGCTCAAATTCATTACAACCAGTTAGGCAGTCATTTGGAAGCAGGGTGCTACAGCAACCCTCCACTAGAAGGCAGGGTGAACCTAGGACATTTCACTTCTCTTCTCTCATCTCCATTCCTCCCTCCCTGCCCCATTCTTCCCACATACGTGCCTGCCTGTCAGTCTCTCTCTCCCTCCATAATTTTTTCCCCTTTTCTCCAATTTTCTCGCCCTTCTCTTTCGGCCCTGAGCTCTTCTGCTCTGATCGGTTCCAGACCTGCCACTGAGCTCTTCATGCCGACTCAACATTCCACAGTTGGAGACGATAACACACACACGATCCCCCTCACTCCTCCGTCTCCTTCCATCCTCCCTCCCCCCCTCTCTCCTCAGCCCCATTCGTCCGCTTTACAGAGCAGAAAAGAGCTGGTTTTGAAGCGTGGCTCACTGGCCCACCAGTGAGTTTTCTATCTAAAACTTCTCCAAAGCATTCCACGGAGCAGGACAGAAATCTGGTCATGAGAAGGAGCGAACTGTAGGAGGAATGTTATGAGGGGGAAGAAAACATCTGTCTTTGCCTCCTATTCAAACGGGAACCCAGAGGTCAGGGTTTTGGTTGATTCCCTGCATTAAATCTGGTTGTGACCTGTTAGAAACCTTACTTTCCTCCTTCCAATAATGTACTACACAAGTTTAAGACATGACAAGGGGAAATAATATGGATGAGTTGATCTTTCTCTTTCTTAATATTTGAATTGTGTGGTGGATCATTTCYCTTTTCAAACTAGTTCTTTGGTTTTCCTAGCTGTATTTTGCATTGATATAGAGAGTACCCCTTAAGTAAGGTTCTCTAGTACCTTGTGGAACATACCACATACAAAAGTGTGTTGCAACATCCAGAAATGTAATACTGTATGCTATTTCATAGTTTTGATGTCTTCACTATYATTCTACAATGTAGAAAAAAGTAAAAAGTAAAGAAAAACCCTGGAATGAGTAGGTGTGTCCAAACTTTTGACTGCTACTGTACATGTTGACTCATGTCAGATGTGTCACTTTTCAAGTGAATGACCTACAGGTGACCTAAGTTACACAACATGACCAAAGGTATGTGGACATCTGTTCATCGAAAATCTTGTTCCAAAATAATGGGCATTAATATGGAGTTGGTCCCCCCTTTGTTGCTATAACAGCCTCCACTCTTCTGTGAAGGCTTTCCACTAGATGTTGGAACATTGCTGCGGGGACTTGTTTCCATTCAGCCACAAGACCATTAGTGAGGTCCGGCACTGATGTTGGGCAATTAGGCGTTGCTCGCAGTCGGCGTTCCAATTCATTCCAAAAGTGTTCGATGAGGTTGAGGTCAGGACCTCGCTTTGTGCACAGGGACATTGTCATGCTGAAACAGGAAAGGGCCTTCCCCAAGCTGTTGCCACAAAGTTGGAAGCACAGAATCGTCTAGAATGTCATTGTATACTGTAGCGTTAAGATTTCCCTTCACTGGAACTAAGGGGCTTAGCCCGAACCATTAAAAACAGCCCCAGACCGTTAGTCCTTCTCCACCAAACTTTACAGTTGGCACTATGCATTCGGGCAGGTAGCATTTTGCTGGCATCAGCCAAAGCCCAGATTCTTCCGTCGGACTGCCAGATGGTAAAGCGTGATTCATCACTCCAGAGAATGCGTTTCCACTGCTCCAGAGTCCAATGGTGGCGAGCTAAACACCACTCCAGCCGACGCTTGGCATTGAGCATGGTGATCTTAGGCTTGTGTGCCGCTGCTCGGCCATGGAAACCCATTTTCATGAAGCTTCTGACGAACAGTTCTTGTGCTGATGTTGCTTCCACAGGCAATTTGGAACTCAGGAGTGAGTGTTGCAACCAAGGACAGACGATTTATTTCTACACGATACGCGCTTCAGCACTCGGCGGTCCCGTTCTGTGAGCTTGTGCGGCCTACGACTTCGCGGCTGAGCCGTTGTTGCTCTTGGAGTATACCACTTCACCCTATCAGCACTTACAGTTGACCAGGGCAGCTCCAGCAGGGCAGAAATTTGACAAACTAACTTGTTTGAAAGGTGGCATCAAAGTCACTGAGCTCTTCCAGTAAGGCCATTCTACTGCTAATGTTTGTCTATGGAGATTGCATGGCCGTGTGCTCGATTTTATACACCTGTCAGCAACGGGCGTGGCTGAAATAGCCGAATCCACTAATTTGAATGGGTGTCCACATACTTTTGTATATATAGGGTATGTTTTCCATGGCTGCAGGTCAGTGTGTAATCGTACCACCAACAAACACAGACATTAACATGGGAAATCTAACCATCCGTACCAGTCATGAGACGAACACTGACGTTCACCTACTTCACACCATGTTACTAATCCAAAAGCCAAAGGAAGGAAATAAAACAAAAACAATTGAAAAGTATCTTAGTAATAATGCATAAACAAAGGAGTGAATGCACTGTCCTTTGCTTAAAGTAACTGTCTAGGGGCATCCCGAGTGGCGCAGCGGTCTAAGGCACTGCAGTGCAGTGCTTGAGGTGCCACTACAGACCTGGGTGCGATACCAGGCTGTGTCACAACTGTCCGTGACCGGGAGTTCCATAGGGCGGCGCACAATTGGCCCAGCGTTGTCCGGGTTAGGGGAGGGTTCGGCCGGGGGTGCTTTACTTGGCTCATCGCGCTCTAGCAACTCCTTGTGGCAGGCCAGGCGCCTGCAGGCTGACTTCACTAATCAGTTGAACAGTGCAGCTGGCGGGTGGGTGTTGAAAAGTGTGGTTTGGCGGGTCATGTATCGGAAGGCGCATGACTCGACCTTCGCCCCTCCTGAGCCCTTTGGGGAGTTGCAGCGATGAGACAAGATCAACAACAACAACAAAGTAACTGTCTAGTGAAAATCTCACTTTTAAAAGTTCACATTCTGTTAACTCATAACCTAGTAATGTTGTTGACTTATCCTATATTCGTATTTGTGGTCAAAGCATGAATTGGAGAAAAAATACTTCAAAAACCCCCACCTCAAACCTGTATCTCAAACAGACTGTCTAAAAAACGCTTGCTATTTCCTCATAGAGGAGGATTTTATTCTCCTGTGGAGGATGGGCTGGCCAATCAGCGGTGTACTCGCATTAATATGTTTAATGACCGGTACACTCCCGCACCATTCTGTTGTTGGTGTACACCCACACCATTCCAWCACAGAAAAGCTGCTTTTAAACACACCTAATTAAAAATGATTTGAAGGAAAAGTATTTCACTCATAGTGTAATTAATTATAGGTCCTATTTCATAGAAATCTGGAAACACTGGACAGTTACTTTAAGTAATACATGTTGGCTCTTCTCATGATGGTGGTAGAAAGTACTAAAACAAACCCTCTAAAACCCTCTAGAATGTTACATACTGAGATATAATACCCTTATCTACCCCATTACACTGTACCAAGACAACAAAAGACGGTATCAGCCTGTATCAACGTCAAATCTCTGCCCCYTCCCCCTCTCTCTCTCCTACTGTATGTGCAGTTGTGGTGAACAGGCCAGGGACTCTTTAAAATCACTCTAAAATCGTCTCTCTAAAATCCCTGTCCTCTTCTCTTCCACACTGAAGTAAGTATTGCTTTCCAACCAGTCTTTGCTGACGTGTCAGTCAGAACAGAAGGGAGGGAGGGAAGGGGACGGGCAACAACAAAAGCTTCACCACAACAACCAGATTTAGAAGGAGGATTCACTACAGATTCACTACAGCTGCACTGGACAAAAAACACACAAACAAACCAAAAGGAAATATACAAAACAAACCTGATGTTAACCTCAGGTAAATACTGTCATGGTCTCGATGGAGGTTGTGTTGATATTTGGATGATACTGAGTCTCCTGACAAGGGAAGAACTGGTGCAACGCATTAGTCTTTGGCTTTCGGCATCTGCCTTTTAGACATAGCGACCAAAAAACAGGAAGTGTTTGAAATGAAATGTGAAACTAACATTAGAAACATTATTGCTATACTACTAAAAAAAAGCAGTTCATATTGTAMTTTGCATATTATTAACCACATTGGAGAATGACTGTATAAAGGGAATTTGATTGGCATCTGCTGCGCTCTACACAGCACAGACCTTCAGCATCTTCAACATCTTTCCGAACAGAACAGGGACATAAAACGTAGAAGCAGAATGTGTATCAGTCAGACAGTATTAGGTACTCCCAGGTGTCTCCTGCCCCGGGGGGAGGGGCCAGTCCTGGTTGGCTGTGCTACTCCGGCTGCTCGTTGAGCTCCATGTCAGACACCAGGATGTTCTTCTCGGCCTGTTCGGAGGGGTTGGACTTGGTGCGGCTGTAGCGCGCCCCCTCGTAAGATCCCCGGGAGCCTGCCTGGTGCCGGCGGTACAGGTAGATCACGCCCGCAATGAGGATCACCAACACCAGACCCGTCACCATGATCACAATCAGAGTGGGCAGGTGGTCCTCTTCAGCTGAGACAAACAGGGAGGGAGGGGGAGAAAGAGTGAGAGCGGGAGAGAGGAAGAGAGGGACTATTTTTTTTTTTTTTTTTTTACAGATTAGCATTACCGATTTAAACAAATCTAACATTTGATGACTTGAACAAACAACATAGGATATCCTAACCATACTTACAGACTACCGCCAAAGCCTCAGCACCTGCAACGGAAAAGATAACATTCGAGTTGTGTTGTCAGCTCAGAGATTGCTGTTTGCAGTTATAAATGAAGCACAGTAAGTGGTTATACAGCTTTGCTATCACTGTATCATGCTTTGTATCACTCTACATGTATGACATTGTCCATAGTGTTATTTGTCTGCGCTACAGGGTGAGGCCTTCCTTACTGCGTGGCCGTTTGCAGATGACTCCGTGTGTGCGGTTCTTGCAGGTGCCTGGTTTCCAAAGGCCTGTGTTGCTCTGGATCCAGAAGCAGGTGTTGGGAAACAGCATGCTCAGGTTGGTGCCCTGCACCTCCCAGTTAGTGAACTTCACCTCTGCACTCTCAGACCACATCAGACTGCCCCCTGCAGGACAACACCAGGAACAACACACACACACACACCTGTCTGAAGAATATCTTGAAATAGCCCTGGAATACCTTAATGCAAAAAGGTGTGTACAAATCATGTATGTAATATATGAATGAGTATATGGATAGCATATGTCACTTTGACAAATTACTCTTCTTACAGTGCCCATTAGATTATATGACCTTGCAGTATATGATATTTACATGTTTTTAACAGTCTGTGTATACTTTTCACTGTGTACATCCTGAGGAGTTCCTTACCTTTGGAGTTAAAGGTCATACCCAGCCAGGCTCCGTGGGCCTGCTCCTGGTAGCCCTGGATGTGCTCCCACACAAAGCCATTCTCTGTTTCATCCAGGACCGACAGCAGCTGGCCACCCACTGGGGGGTGAGAGAGAGAAAGAGAGAGAGAGAGAGAGAGAGAGAGGAAAGAGCAGAGGGGAGGGGAGAGAGAGAGCAGAAGAGAGGAGGGGGGGGGATGAAGGAAAGAAGAGAGAGAGGAGGGGGGGAGAGAGAGAGAGAGAGAGAAGAGAGAGGGGGAGACGAGAAGAGAGAGAGGAGGAGAGAATAAGAGAGAGAGAGAGAGAGGAGAAGAGGAGCCTGCTAACATCTGAGAGACAAGGCAAGAAGGGCCTTCTATCCATCAAAAAGAAACATAAATTTCAACATACCAAATTAGATCTGCTAAAATACTTGAATCAGTCATAGAGCCCATTGCCCTTTATGGTTGTGAGGTCTGGGGTCCGCTCACCAACCAAGATTTCACAAAATGGGACAAACACCAAATTGAGACTACTCTGCATGCAGAATTCTGCAAAAATATCCTCCGTGTACAACGTAGACACCCAAATAATGCATGCAGAGCAGAATTAGGCCGATACCGATACCCACTAATTATCAAAATCCAGAAAAGAGCCGTAAAATTCTACAACCACCTAAAAGGAAGCGATTCCCAAACCTTCCATAACAAAGCCATCACCTACAGAGAGATGAACTTGGAGAAGAGTCCCTAAGCAAGCCTGGTCCTAGGGGCTCTGTTCACAACACAACAACACACCCCACAGAGCCCCAGGACCCAGCACAATTAGACCCAACCCAAATCAATGAAGAAACAAAAAGATAATTACTTGACACATTGGAAAAGAATTAACAAAAAACAGAGCAAACTAGAATGCTTATTTGGCCCTAAACAGAGAGTAACACAGTGCAGAATACTGACCACTGTGACTGACCCAAACTTAAGGAAAGCTTTGACTATGTACAGACTCAGTGAGCATAGCCTTGCTATTGAGAAAAGGCCGCCGTAAGCAGACATGGTCTCTCAAGAGAAGACAGGCTATGTGCAGCACTGCCCACATGTGGCGCCTTCTAATATGAGGGTGCAGACCAAACTGAGGCTGTCAACTCCTCCTAATCCTCCTCGCTCGGCAAATTGTTACGACTGACCCCAATACATATTACGACCAGAGACCTTACTTTTCGCTGGCTAGTCACCTATAACCAGGCGGTATTCCAGCCGATCCACAAGAATTTGACAAAGCAACTTCCATTAGTTTTGTATAGAGAGATCACCTCACTAACAACCATGTAATTCTAAGTGGAGAGAAATATCTCGATATATTACATCTTGGTCACATTGTTGTGCACATCAAACAAGCAGCAGGAAGATTTGTGACGCTTGTTGCCACAAAGAAAGGGCCAACCAGTGAAGAACAAACACCATTTGTAACAACCACTATTCATTTAAATGCTTATTTATTTTAAAACCATCTGTGTGCTTTAGTCAAACTTGTGTGGCTCTTTGAGGGTTCCATTATGGTACATTGCTTACAAGACACTGTTGACTTATTTATGGATATATACCACAACACCGTGGTTTAGCAGATTGTTATTGGGGGTCAAATCATAAAACATTCTGTAAAGTCTTGTGAGTGTTTTAGAGAACTTGCTCGTATGTGTAATGTTTAAGCTAATGTTTATATTTGTATGTTTTATGAGGCTTTTATGTATAAATATGCTACCTCACTTGCCTTGGCAACTGCTTAAACACATGTTTTCCCATGGGCCAGATACAAACGCCCACTTGTAATTTTGAATGGGAATTGAAAATTGGAGAGAGAGAGAGAGAGTGAGGAGAAGAGAGAAGGTAGAGAGGAGAGAAGAGAGAGAGATGAGGAGAGGAGGTTGGGAGAGTAAAGAGAGGGGGAGAGAAGAGGAGAGCGAAAGAGAGGGGGAGAAGAAAAGAGAGGGGGAGAGAAAGGGAGAGAAAAGAGAGAGAGGGTAGAGAGACGAGGGACGAGAGACAGCATGGTTAAGCATGGAGAGAGTGATGTGGTAGCATCAGAAAAAGGAGAGAGCAGAGTAACGAGACGATGAGAGATGATGATGCCAGAGAGAGAGAGGCATCACGATTCCGGCATATTGAGACTACTTAAACTGCGGCTCCGGAGAGTGTTAGTTGGGCACACGACAGCAGGAGAGGCTTGAAACTAGAGAAAAAGCCGAGTTTATGCATGCATGAGCGGACCATGGACATTTGAATGGTAATATCTCAGGGAGATCTGTGACTTATTAACCGCGAGTGGCAGGTCTTCGACGAATAATGCAATAAGTTCAATGGAATCCACCCAACTAACCTGCCACAGACTGTATTGACGTTTCACCCTCTTTGGGATCATGTGTATGCGCCTCGGACCAATAACTAAGTCATCTGCATAAAACTCACGTGAGAGGGTGGACGCAATAGCTCATCACTTCTGCTCCAGTACTGAACCACGTGCTATGTGGAAGAATCAACATGGCGTTGTGTAAACCACATGGGATGTGAGTGAAATCGCTGTTAGACCAAATGAACGTACTTACTCTGTGTTCTTTTTTGTGTCACAATGTGCATGTAAAGTGTCACATATAGACGACTGTTTGTATTTGTATTTATTATGGATCCCCATTAGCTACATCAGAGACTGTTTGTATTTATTTGGATCCCATTAGCTAGATATAGAGACTGTTTGTATTGTATTATTATGGATCCCCCATTTAGCTACTATAGAGACTGTATTGTATTTATTATGGATCCCCATTAGCTAATATTAGAGACTGTTTGTATTTGTATTTATTATGGATCCCATTAGCTACATATAGAGACTGTTTTGTATTTGTATTTATTATGGATCCCCATTAGCTAATATAGAGACTGTTTGTATTTATTATGGATTCCCCATTAGCTAGATTAGAGACTGTTTCGTATATTTGGTCCCATTAGCTGCTCTTCCTGGGGTCCTGGCAAAATTAAGGCAGTTATACAATTTAAAAACATTACAATACATTCAAACAGATTTCAGAACACACTAAGTTGTGTGCCCTCAGGCCCCTACTCCACTACTACATATCTACAACAGAAAATCCTAGGGTATGTGTGTGTATAGTGCGTATGTTATCATGTGTGTGTACGCATCAAATTAAAACAAACTTTATTTGTCACATGCGCCGAATACAACAAGTGTAGGCTTACTTACAAGCCCTTAACCAACAGTGCAGTTCAGAAGAGGTTAAGAAATATTTTCCAAATTAAAACTAAAGCAAAAAATAATAAAAGTCACACATAAAATAACAATACGAGGCTATATAAAGGGATACCGATACCGAGTCAGTGTGCGAGGGTAAGGTGAGTTGAGTAATTTGTACATGTAGGTAGTGGTGAAGTGACTATGCATAGATAATTATGTGCATGTGTCTGTGCCTAAGTTTGTGTTGCTTCACAGTTCCGCTGTTCCATAAGGTGCATTTTATCTGATTTTTAAAATCTGATTCTACTGCTTGCAGATCAGTTACCTGGTGTGGAATAGAGTTCCATGTAGTCATGGCTCTATGTAGTACTGTGCACCTCCCATAGACTGTTCTGACTGTCTTGGGGACTGCGAAGAGACCTCTATGTCTTGTGGGTTATGCATGGATGTGCTGGGTGGGTCTCGGTGCTCCGAGTGGCAGCGGTTCTAAGGCACTGCATCTCAGTGCTAGAGGCGTCACTACAGACCCTGGTTCAATTCCAGGCTGTATCACAACCGGCCGTGATTGGGAGTCCCATAGGGCTGCGCACAATTGGCCCAGCGTCGTCCAGGTTAGGGTTTGGCCAGGGTAGGCTGTCATTGTAAATAAGAATTTGTTCTTAACTTACTTGGCTAGTTAAATAAAGATTTTTTTTTAAAGTCTGAGCTGTGTGTTAGTTGTTTAAACAGACAGCTCGGTGCTTTCAACATGTCAAACCTCTCACAAGTACTAGTGATGAAGTCTATCTCTCCTCCACTTTGAGCCAGGAGAGATTGATTATTAATGTTTGGTCTCTGTGTACATTCAAGTGCCAGCTGTGCTGCCCTGTTCTGAGTCAATTGCAATTTTCCCGAGTCCCTCTTTGTGGCACCTGACCACACGACTGAACAGTAGTCCAGGTGCAACAAAACCAGGGCCTGTAGGACCTGCCTTGTTGATAGTGCTGTTAAGAAGGCAGAGCAATGCTTTATTATGGACAGCCTTCTCCCCATCTTAGCTACTGTTGTATCATTATGTTTTGACCATGACAGTTTACAATCAAGGGTTGCTCAAAGCAGTTTAGTGACCTCAACTTGCTCAATTTCCACATTATTTATTACAATATTTAGTTGAGGTTAAGGGTTTAGTGAATGATTTGTCCCAAATACAATGCTTTTAGTTTTTTAAATATTTAGGACTAACTTATTCCTTGCCACCCATTCTGAAACTGACTGCAGCTCTTTGTTAAGTGTTGCAATCATTTCAGTCGCTATAGTAGCTGACGTGTAGTGTTGAGTCATCCGTATACATACACACACTGGCTTTACTCAAAGCCAGTGGCATGTTGTTAGTAATGATTGAAAAAAGTAAGGGGCCTAGACAGCTACCCTGGGGAATTCCTGATTCTACCTGGATTATGTTGGAGAGGCTTCCATTATAGAACACCSTCTAAGTTCTGTTAGACAGGTAACTCTTTATCCACAATATAGCAGGGGATATATAGCAGGGGATTTAAAGCCATAACACATATGTTTTTTAGCAGCAGACTATGACCAATAATGTCAAAAGCCGCACTGAAGTCCAGCAAAACAATGTGTCAAGTGCAATGTCTGTTCGCTCCTCATTACACACCATGGACCAACAAATATTCTTTACATCAACAACATAAGGTCACTATGACCTCTCCTACACTATATTAGCCCCAGCCTTTGGAA
Organism: Salvelinus sp. IW2-2015; assembly: GCF_002910315.2. Taxonomy (NCBI): domain Eukaryota; kingdom Metazoa; phylum Chordata; class Actinopteri; order Salmoniformes; family Salmonidae; genus Salvelinus; species Salvelinus sp. IW2-2015. The sequence goes on along the minus strand of NW_019942545.1, from coordinate 381,142 downwards.
CTTTGTTTTTCCTAGATATGGCTACTATATTGTGATCACTACATCCGATGGATCTGAATACTGCTTTCAAGCACATTTCTGCAGCATTAGTAAAGACGTGATCAATACATGTTGATGATTTCATTCTACCCTGGTAGGTTGCAGACGGAAGGTTGCCGACGCCGACTTTGAAACCGTAGGGGAAGGAGTAGGAGTAGGCACAGCGCCCGCAGACACAGGTACCCCCAGCAACGAAGGTGCAGGAGATCAGGCGGCAAAACKATTTGTTATTTTTAATTCKCTCCGGGCCTCTCGTTGGGAGAGCTTTGCGGGAGGACTGCTTTACGGGAGGCCGCTGTCTTCGGCTTCCACGGCTCAAGACATGCGACCATCGTTGATTGCCATGCTCCTCTTGCTGTGCTCCTTCGACTCCGCTATCAGATGGGGAAAGTGAGGCAGGAGATGGCTCCCCTGGTGAACGAACTCCTGGCAACACCGGCCAGTCGGATAACGACAAACGACAAGGCTGAGATGCATCCAACAAGCGCGAACGCCGTCCAGCCATCGGCGTAGGAAAGGAAAACATTTCACTCTGCGTTTTCCCTAGTTTTTTACTTAGGCTGGTGACCTGCATAATCAAGGAAGCAACCTCAAGCCTTTAATCCTCGGCAGCAAACAATTGCCGCATTGGAACTCTGAGTGATCTGGTTTGTCCCAAAACAAAGCATGGTAGATAGAGCTCCTACAGGGCTGGAACCATTAATTTACTTCTCCAGATAAGGAGGGTTCCATTGGAAAACTAATCTGGGACTAACTTTGTTAGCTTGATGGCTAGCAGCTTAGCTAGGTTAGCGGCTCTTTCAAGCAGACTTTAACCTGTCAGTTAAGCGGGATTCCAGGACAAGAAATAGCAGTCCTAGCTACTAAAGTCTAACCGCGTCGCGGAATCCACTGGTGTACGTCCAAAATGGCATCCTATTCTCTATAGGGCTCTGGTCAAAAGTAGTGTACTACATAGGCAAAAGGATACCATTTGGAACACAGCCGATGTGCATGTAAAAAGACTAAGGAATGTCTGGCTGACTAAGGGCATTGGCTGTTGACAGAGTGTCCTCCTTACCCTTCCTGCAGGAGGAGTGGGCGTCGGTCTGCAGCCGGAGGTTCTGCAGGTTGAAGGAGTAGCAGTGGTTCCTGAAAGGCAACCAGGCCCAGTCGCCCAGAGAGTGAGGGCACTGTCCTGGGAAACTCCACTTGTGCACCACAGCCTCCTCTGGTGGAGAGAGAGAGAGAGAGAGAGAGAGAGACAGTGAGATAAAGAAAGAAGAGAGACGAGAGAGAGAGAGAGAGAGAGAGAGAGAAGGAGAGAGAGAGAGAGAAGAGAGACAGAAGAGAGAGAGAGAGAGAGGAGAGAGAAGAGACAGAAGAGGACAGGGCTTACACACACTATATAACTTACACACATGTTCATATACTGTATTACCCTATTGATAAGGCACACACACAAACATGCACACACACACGGATGCACACAGACACACACACACACCTGTATTAATCTGACAGATGGCAGCATCCAGTTTAGCGTCACAGGGGGTCATAGTCCACTCCCCTACCGTGGTCATGTGACCACATCCAGACAGTGTATTAGGCTCCCCATCCCGCCAGGCAGTGTAAATCAGGTCCTCCTCGCCCAACCAGCTGAAGCTCCGTCCCTGAGTGTGGAACAGAGGAGGAGTTCATCCTAATATTCTGACCCCAAGTCTTACCTCATTGGTCAATCTAGTTAAATCAATCTTTGAAGATCTGATTATATCAATGTAATATTGATTTGTCGTGAAACAGTGATCTCACCCTACATGTTACCATGTTGTTGTATCAAAACAAACCAATAAAAGATCTTGTAGAAGTGCATAACTCCTCCCAGCTTGTCATGTCCAGGGCCTCACCCCATAGTTGTAAAGGCCGATCCATGCTGGGAGGTGTAGGCTGTTCATCAGCAGGGTGAGGTAAGCCTGTTGGTAGGGGTCTCTCACTGAAGCCAACGTCCCGTTCAGAGACTCGCACACATGCAGCGCCCCCATCCAGTCCAGGCGCTTCTTCACTATGCGGTACGACACCCCACCCAGGTYCAGGGCTCCGGACAGGGAGGGGGGCAGGAGGGCAGCGCCAGGGGGCAGAGCTGGGTCTAAGGAGACAAAGTTATATCAGTATATAAAGGAAACTGTTTCTGCTGACTGATATAAACACAACTGTTTAATATATCAGGTATGTGTTTCAATAGGTACAGTACTATGTAATAGATTCACACAGGACTGCTTGTCAGTTACATAATTCACTGGTTAGTTATGTTATGCACTGTTGAATTGTGCGTGGCTGTGCTGTTTGGAGTTGTGACATGTCCTGTACCTTGTTTCTTCTGGCAGATGTAGCCATGGTTCTCCATCTCACAGKCCCGGGATGCCCACATGCCCGTATTTTTTGTTGGGTTCCCATGGATCATCACCACACAGTTCCCCTGTTAGGTGACAATGATGTCATCAACAATGGACATGACAAAGACTGGACCCACGGACCAAAWATGTGTCCCAAATGGCACCATATTCMATATATAATGAACTACTTTTGACTAGTACCCTAGTTCTGAAGTAGTGCACTATGTAGGGAATAGGGTGCCATTTGGGATGCCACCAAAGACTGGATTAATACAGAAAAAGATTAGACCAGGGTGGTATGTACCGGAGTCTTGTTGTGGAGTGGTCCACTGTTGTCCAGGGGTTCTCCAGAGGCCCAGTTGGTGTAGCTGAGGAGTCCAGGACGAGCCCACTGGAAGTGGCCTTTAGAGTTAGACGTCAACCCCACCCACAGGTCAAAACTCACATTGGACAGCAGAGTGGTGACAAAGGCTGTGGGAGACAGCATGCATGATGTCATTCAGTGCTTCCCAAACTTTTTCAATCATGCCCCCCTTTCATCACTGGGGAACTGGACAAGTTCTAAAAAGCTCTCTAAGGTCTGCAATAACTGACATGACCCCCCC
>NW_019942545.1:374854-377636 GCF_002910315.2 Salvelinus sp. IW2-2015 | reverse complement strand
GTCAGTTGAGTATAAAACTACCTTGCTCCACGTGATTGGGCACCACAGCCAAGGCTCCTCCTTGAAACTCACACATGAGCCTGGCTCCTGACCATTTGGCCCTCTGGCTCTCCTCATGACCAAACACCTTATAACACTACACACACACAAACAGGAAGGTCAGAGGTCAGGTCAGGAAGTGCGTGCGTGCGTGCGTGAGTGAGTGCGTGTGTGAGTGCGTGCGTCAGTTGAGTATAAAACTACCTTGCTCCACGTGATTGGGCACCACAGCCAAGGCTCCTCCTTGAAACTCACACATGAGCCTGGCTCCTGACCATTTGGCCCTCTGGCTCTCCTCATGACCAAACACCTTATAACACTACACACACACAAACAGGAAGGTCAGAGGTCAGGTCAGGAAGGACCATCATGCTCTCACACSTAACATAACCCAGGAGAAACCAGTACCTCAGGTCAGAGGTCTGTTTGAGATCTAACGTGAGATCTGATAACAACTGAGAGGCTAAAACGGAAGATCAAATCAAAACATAACACAGTAATGTCACATTCATATAACTGGCATATCTTTATCAGCACCGTAGAAACTACATAACCCAGGAGCCCTACCTTGTGCAGGAAGGGKGCCCAGCCATTGGGGCAGCCCGCAGGGGGCAGCGGGGTGGAGGGTGTGGGTGGGATGGTGCCTGTGACATTCACTCTCTTACAGACGTAGGGCAGGTCTGAGTGGCATTTCTGATCTGCCCACTCCGCTGTAGAACGTTTTAGAATGAAAGAGGAAATAGTGTTAAAAAATAATCACAAAATATGCTATTTACAGGACAAACTGCACAGTATCCCAGAATCCTCACCTTTGCTGACTGACATGTGGACACACTTGCGGTCGCGGCTGAGTGGGTGTGGCCTGCCGAAAGCCCAGGACACATAGTTGAGCACAGAGTGGTCTGACCAGTGGAAACGGCCATCGTTCTCATACGTATGAAGCCCCACCCACCAGTGGTCCCCCTCTACTTTGGTCATCTGCAGGCGAGAGAGAAAACACACATGACCTCTAGTCATAGACACTTGACCTCCAGTGACATGCAGCGATGTACAGTACAGCAAACAGCTCATGTCCATCCATGTGGTGGTTGGTACCATTTGTAGAGATATGAAAGTGCCCATGTGGATGTTTAATTCTGTTACATTCTTCATGAACATGAAGTAGTTATAAAAGGGTTATAACTTTTTTTTWATGAAGGGTTATAAAGGTTATGTAGCGCACCTTGTGCACTATGTCAACCAGGAAGGCCTCCTTCTCAGCAGTGGATGTGTTACTTCATGAAGGGTGATAAAGTTGTTATAATGTGTTCATTAAAGCTTGTGTGTGGTACCTTGTGCAGTGTGTTGGCAAGGAAAACCTCCTCCGCAGAAGAGTGGATGGAAGCCAGAGAAGCATCGAACCAGGAGCAGATCCTCTGGGCTTGGTCCCACGTAGACCGGTGGTCAAAGAACTTATACTCTGCCTCCTGGAAGCCCACCCACTCACTGGCAGTGGGGGCTGGGGGGATGAGGGGAAAGATGGGAAAGAAAAGTTGGTGCTAGTGGGTTATGATGGAAGATTATAAAAACAACAGACATAATGAGAGGGTGGTTTATAAACTGACCTTCAGTGGGGTTTGGATCCTTATCAATTTTTCCTGAAAACACAAAACAAAAAGTGGTCTGAATTCATCCTTCAAATATACAGTATATAAGTGGGGTAACATCTCACAGCAAGAACTGGCAAATCTGGTGCAGTCCATGAGGAGGAAGTGCACTGCAGTACTTAATGCAGCTGGTGGCCACACCAGATACTGACTGTTACTTTTGATCTTGACCCCCTCTTTGTTCAGGGACACATTATTCCATTTCTGTTAGTCACATGTTTGTGGAACTTGTTCAGTTTATGTCTCAGTTGTTGAATCTTGTTATGTTCAAACAAATATTTACACATGTTAAGTTTGTTGAAAATAAACGCAGTTGACAGTGAGAGGACGTTTCTTTTTTGCTGAGTTTATTTGTTCAACTTCCAAATATTGTTTTACAAAGTAAAACAAGCGAGAGATAGGCTTTTGGCACGAGCACATTGGCCATCACCAGCAAGTGAGCTGCATGTCACTGGGTGAGTCAGTGAAACCGGAAAGTATTTTTAGGACTATAATTTCCTCCTCATATTGTAGCCTACAACATGCGTCTCCACACACCTTGGCCTAGGTCGTTTTTATGGATCTCAGATTCTCATTTGTGCTGTATTAAAAATATTCTGCCAAAGTCTCCAGTCATGTAAAATTACTTAGAATCGCATGAAATGCGTTTATAAAAGGCCACATTCTTACCGGACCCTAGGCTACAAAAAATGTCCCCAATGTGTGCAACTTCTGCAAGTGCCTCGACTCTACTGCTCTATGTCACTACGCAAATGTGATGAAATGCATGCAACGCTTTATTATAAAGGTGATTTTCCGGTACCTCAGAACTCCTCCAACCCCCTCTCGCGCTCCCTTTTTGTTCCAGCACCTCCCGAGTTACAAATGAATCACTGACTGTAGTGTAAGATATAAAATGTTCTAGCTCCGAGTCTCTACTTTTATGCAATGTAAAAAACACAATTTCAAATTTTGCTACATAACTCCGAATCGAGCCCGGGGCGGTCACATATTTGCTTAATGAAAACTACAACTCCCTTCAACATCTGAGCCTAATGTGCTGTTTTCTCTAGAGAGAAATCAAATAATTCAGGAGAGAAATCAGTCAATAACTATGT
>NW_019942545.1:367639-374190 GCF_002910315.2 Salvelinus sp. IW2-2015 | reverse complement strand
TTTGGAAAGCTGAGTTCAATTTCACGAGCCACACCCAGGCCTGATTACTGCCAGACCTGTTGAATCAAGAAATCACTTAAATAGAACCTGTCTGACAAAGTGAAGTAGGCCAGAAGATCTCAAAAAGCAAGACATCATGCCGTGATCCAAAGACATTCAGGAACCGATGAGAAACAAAGTAATTGACATCTATCAGTCTGGAAAGGGTTGCAAAGCCATTTCTTAAGCTTTGGGACTCCAGCGAACCACGGTGAGAGCCATTATCCACAAATGGAGAAAGTTTGGAACAGTGGTGAACCTTCCCAGGAGTGGCCGGCCTACCAAAATTACCCCAAGAGCGCAGCGACGACTCATCCAAGAGGTCACAAAAGAACCCACAACAACATCTAAAGAACTGCAGGCCTCTCTTGCCTCAGTTAAGGTCAGTGTTCATGATTCAACCATAAGAAAGACACTGGGCAAAAATGGCATCCATGGCAGAGTTCCAAGGCGAAAACCACTGCTGACCAAAAAGAACATAAAGGCTCGTCTCACTTTTGGCAAAAAACATCTTGCTGATCCCCAAATATTCTGTGGACTGACGTGACAAAAGTTGAACTTTTTGGAAGGTGTGCGTCCCGTTACATCTGGCGTAAAAATAACACAGCATTTCAGAAAAAGAGCATCATACCAACAGTCAAATATGGTGGTGGTAGTGTGATGGTGGTGGTAGTGTGATGGTCTGGGACTGCTTTGCTGCTTCAGGACCTTGTCGACTTGTTGTGATTGATGGAACCATGAATTCTGCTCTCTACCAAAAAATCCTGAAGGAGAATGTCCGGCCATCAGTTCGTGACCTCAAGCTGAAGTGCACTTGGGTTCTGCAGCAGGACAATGATCCAAAACACACCAGCAAGTCCTCCTCTGGATGGCTTTAAAAAAACAAAATGAAAGTTTTGGAGTGACCTAGTCAAAGTCYGGCCTTGAATCCGATTGAGATGCTGTGGCGTGACCTTAAAAAGGCGGTTCATGCTCAAAAACCCTCCAATGTGGCTGAATTAAAACAATTCTGCAAAGAAGAGTGGGAATTCCTCCAYAGCGATGTGAAGGACTCATTACCAGTTATCGCAAACGCTTGATTGCAGTTGTTGCTGCTGAGGGTGGCACAACCAGTTATTAGGTTTAGGGGGCAATTACTTTTTCACATAGGGCCATGAAGGTTCGGCTAGCTTTTTTCCCTTAATAAATAAMATCATCACTTAAAAACTGCATTTTGTGTTTACTTGGGTTATCTTTGTGTAATATTACAATTAGTTTGATGATCTGAAACATTTAAGTGTGACAAATGTGCAAAAAAATAAGAAATCAGGAAGGGGGCAAATATTTGTCCACAGCACTGTATATCTATAAGCTTTGAGGTACATGTATATGGTGCAAGAGGCTGTATGTTGTTGCAGCTGGGCTGTAGCTATCAGTAAATCAAGGTTGCTGTGTTAAGCTGGGTCAATAATAGATAGTGCTGTGGTTTGGCTGCTCGAATTAGGTCCATAGACATGCTGTGATGTAATGCTGTGGCTGGATGACTGGATGGTCATGCTGTGACTCACAGCCAGTCCATCGCTCCACTTCCAGCTACCGTTGTCCATGGGGTTCCTGCGGTTCAGCCCGATCCAGAACCAGTGCTGCTCATGGTCCTCTGACTCCCTGTGGACCATCATCATCAGCAGCGTCGTCAGCATCATCAGTAGCAGCAGCAGCGATGTCAGCATCAGCATCATCATTATTGTCATTATCATCATCAGCAGCAGCATCATCATCATTACTATCATCATCACCATCATCAGCATCATAGTCATCACCATAAAAAATATATATAATCTGTCACTGTGCCCTTGAGCCAGGCACTTAACCCTAATTGCTCCAGAGGTGATGTACAATGGTGACCCTGGCTGTGACCCCACTCCCTGCGGGTATCTCAGGGGGAGTTGGGATATGCAAAAAATGTATTTCCTTTACACACTGTGTGTAACAGGACAAATATAAGCACCCCCAAAAATTATTATTATATACATTTATTATTATCATCCTCACCATTACCACCACATTCCCTCTTTAAATTACAAACCCATCCCCTTTTCAAATAAGAACCACATTCTCCCTCCATCCAGTCTAGGCCCTGTAATAGAGACCCATTCATACAACCCATGCATGATCCAGGTGGAGTGTCCACCCACCCAAAGGCTTCGTGTAGTATCTGCAGTATGAAGTGCTCCTCCTCTGGGCCACTGACACTCAGCAGGTTGGCTCCATGGTGTCTCTGACAGGCTAGGTGGGCCTGAAGCCAGCTCAGCTTCTGCTCCATCTGGGCCGAGTCAAACACCTGGGACACACACACATGCAGGCATGCAGGCAGACAGGCGCATACACACACCACACACACACACCACCACACACACACACACACACACACACACACACACACACACACACACACACACACACACACACACACACACACACACACACACACACACACAACACACACACACGAGGCAGGCAGACAGGCACCACACTACACACACACACAGGCAGGCACATACACACCACACACAGACACATGCAGGCACACAGCAGCACGTGCATACACATACACACACACACATGCAGCAGGCAGGCAGACAGGCAGCGCATGCGCATACACACACACACACACATGCAGGCACGCAGGCAGACAACGCGACATACACACACACACCACACACATGCAGGCACGCAGGCAGACAGGCAAGCACGCGCATCACACACACACACACGAGTTGTTAGAGGCAAATAAAATTGGTATGTATATTGACTAAACTTATACTATGCTTTAAACTATATGATGTAGTAATAAAACTCAGCAAAAAAAAAGCAGAAACGTCCTCATCACTGTCAACTGCGTTTTATTTTCAGCAACTTAACATGTGTTAAATATTTGTATGAACATAACAAGATTCAACAACTGAGACATAAACTGAAACAAGTTCCACAGAGAATGTGGACTAACAGAAATGGAATAATGTGTCCCTGAACAAAGGGGGGTCACAGCGTTGAGATTGCCAGCAATGCATTCCAACAAGCTCAGTCCGATGATGTTGTGACACACCGCCCCAGACCATTGACAGACTCTCCACCTCCAAATCGATCCGCTCCAGAGTACAGGGCTCAGTGTAACGCTTATTCATTCGGCTGTACCGATCCTGTGCAGGTGTTGTTACACGTGGTCGCGCCACTGCGAGGACCATTAGCTGTCCATCCTGTCTCCCTGAGCGCTGTCTTTCAGGCATCGACAGTTACAGACATTTGCAAATTTAATTGCCCTGGCCACATCTGCAGCTCATCATGGCCTCCTTGCCAGTGTGTGCAAAGGCACGGTCACGCAGTATGACAGGGACCCTGGGCATCTTTCTTTTGGTTGTTTATCAAGAAGTCCATAGAAAAAGGCCTCTGTTCAGTGTATCCCTAAGTTTTTCAAACTGTGTGACTGTAATGCCCTACCAAGTTCTGTAAGGCTTGTTAGTGTCTTAAACGACCGTTTCCACAGGTGCATGTTCATTTAAATTGTTTATGGTTTTCAATTGAACCAAGCATGGGGAAATCATGTTTTTAAACTCCCTTTACAATGAAAGATCTGTTGAAGTTATTTGGATTTACGAAATTATCTTGAAAGACAAGGGATCCTGAAAAAGGGAGTTTTTTTTTTTTTGAGTTTATCAAGCCGCGATCGGTAAAGGGTAGGGATACTTGTAGCAGTGGTGCAGCTTGCCGTTTGTCTTCCACCCGCTGGGGCAGGATCCAGTGAGGCTGGGGGTGGGGTGCGGGGCTGGGGGCTCAGGGCTGAGGGACGTGTCCTGGTTCAGTCTACAGATGAACTTAGCCCGGGCCGACGCACAGTCCTTCACCTCCCATAGGCCTGTGGCAGAGCCCGTCTCCATGGTTACACAGCCCCCTTTGATGTTTCCTCCTGACAGAGGAGAGGGGGGAGAGAGTGGTCCATGTTACGTAGTTGTATGAGTGTGGGTCTGGGAGTAACTGACTGATTGACACACCAGTGGGGATGGTAGAGATAATGGCAAAAGATGGTCTTGAAAATGGTAAACCAATCACCGGATTAAGTCATTGGCAATTTAGCCACAATGAATACTCAAGAGATTAGTGTTTATACCATATCTAGTTTTGACAGGGCTCTGGGCATATGGCACAGACAGGTGTCCTGAAGACTAGTACAAGACCAACATGTCCGTCATGATAGCTCTGTGGACAGATAGAGAGACAGAGGTCCATGTCCCACCTGGCTGGTCTCTGTTCCAGTTGGTATAGGCCACTTCATCCCCACTGAGCCAGTGGAATTTTCCGGGGCTGTTCTGGTCAAGCAGTGCTATCCAGAATGAATCCCCAGAACGGCCAAACACCAGACTGTTGACAAATGCCTGCTCAAACCTACAACAACGCACATGGAAAAGGCTCAGGGGTCAGAGGTTACACTAGGTGTGTGTGTGTGTGTTTGTGTCTGTGTGTGCTTGCGTACGTGCATGAGTGTATGTACAAGTATGCATGTGTGTGTGTACCTATTGGTGATGGTGATGAGGGTAGCTCCGCTGCCAGCGCAGGCCTTCCTGCCCTCCTCGAAGGCCACCTGCTCCTCTCCGACCCAGTAGCAGGCCGGACTGTGCCATCTCCAGCCCTGACGAGAGAGAGAGAGAGAGGAGAAAGGTTGAGCAGGCACAGAAATAATAACTGTCCAAAGAGATCTATCTCCATCCAGAGACTTGCATGAAAACACAACYAGATGAGATGGGAACGTATAAGCATAAAGTACTATAAACAACACATGGATAATAAGGAAAGGGCAATTATTTTTCCCTACATATAAAACCGGGGCAGGACAGAACAAGTCCAGGCTCAGAACTACACTCTCTCTCAAACCGCTCTCTCGCTCCACCCCTCTCTCTCTCCTCTCAGTGCTTATCTGCAGACGTGTACAGACCGAGAGAACAGCCAACACACAAAATGTCACAAGGCTTTGAGTGTGTAGTCGTGTACACGTGTGTGTTGAAGTGAGTGCGTATGTGAGAGAGGAAGAGAGAGGGAAAGTCACTTTGTGTGATTTAGTCCAACTTCAGGCTTTTGCACAACTGCACTTGGCAGGAAGGGAGAAACCTCAAAGTCGTCCAGCTGGCGAGCCACGTTCCTCTTTATGAGCCTCATACTGGAGAGGCAGATGCGTATGCTATCTATTTCTCTCTCTCGTTCTCTCTCTCCTGTCACATGACCCACAATGCAACACTCTCTGGGGATCTCTAGTGTTACTGTTCCCTGAGCCAATGAGCCAATGAGCTACGGATCCTATTGTTCCGACAGAACCACAGAACCGCTGGACCATTAAGTCAGTAACTTGGTTGTCTCACACTTTCTCTTCAGATGTTGAGTTAACTCAAAAAGCGAGCATTAACTCATACAACTCGCACAACGCAGTCAACTCCACGGAGAAGTTGGCCAAGCAGGAGCCAAGCTAACAGCAGTAACTCATTTGCCATGAGGCATTAGCTGGGCTATCCGTCATGTCTAGTGAGGGAGTGAGGGAGCGCATAAACACGAAATTACTGAAGCATCAGGATCAAACAGTAATACCTTTGCATGAGTAAACGTTTTTACCCTTTAAACAGGAGGAGAGGGTTGAAATATAGCAGGAGAGGAGAGCACACAACCATGGCGGAAACTAGTCAAAGATAAGAAGAGAATTACAGTCTGTGAAATTGCAGAAAGAGAGAGTTTTTGGGATGGTTTCATTCACTATTATTCTATCACCATGTAGAAATAGTAAAATAAGATCTTGGTAACTGTGTAGTGCCTTCGATTTTGATGGCGTACATCTATATTTCTCTCGTATATCGATGCAGTGTCTTCCTCACTCTATGCATCCTCACTGCTCTTTAGGTGTTTTCATATCCTCGATCCTACCTTCGTGTGCATTACTCGTTTTTGAAGTTTTGAAAATCTACGTAGTGCCATAGGTCATCATAGGAGATTGTTTGGGTGGTGTCTCTGCTTGCTCACTAGGTGCAGCGTTGTGTTGAGGAGAGGCAGGGGCCTGGGAGGGAGAGGAAGTCTTAGGTTGATTTGGGAGTGAGAAGATAGAACGCATGGGAAAGATAAGGTATTCCAGGGTGTTCTTTTTGTTACATGAGGTAACTGTTTAAGCGGTAAGAGGTATGACTCGGTTTTACTTCTTTTGCGTAGTTGCTGGTGTCATTAGACAGATAATCTGCGTATTCTTTTTGTTTTTACTTCTTGGTTGTCTTTGACAGAAAGAATTCGAGATTATGTGATTTGGTGGAAATATAATTGGAACCATGGTTCAAAACATTTACTTAATGATGGAAATGACACATAGCATAACGTTTGTATTATTGTTAAGAAATAACAAATTTAATTAGGGTAGATTGTCTAGTAAAGGATATGATCCATGTCAGGTCCATCAGGCATCTTCTCTTCATATCTCGTCTGTCTCTTCGTCTATCATCTCAATCTCG
>NW_019942545.1:336909-367466 GCF_002910315.2 Salvelinus sp. IW2-2015 | reverse complement strand
CTCATTGTCATGCCTTCTAGTCCCACTTCTTCCTTTCTTCCAACATCCACTGCCACTCAATTAGTTAAGTGCTGACTGAAAGGACAATGAGAGACAATTTCACAATAATTCTGAGTTATACTACCCACCTACAGAGAGAGAGATTGAGAGGAGTGAGAGAAAGAAAGTAGAGAGAGGGGGGGAGGGAGAGAAAGAGAGGAGAGACAAAGAGAGAGGGAACAAGAGAACGTAGAAAGAATAAAGAAAGAGACTATAGTAAATCTTACTGGTTTGCACCCGTGGTTCTGTGCCTGTCCGTCAGTCTTCTGGGCTGCTTTCTTACAGATGGATGGCAAGGTCTGGTTACAGGGACTGTCATTCCAGCGGCCTTCCTGTACACACACACACACAGAGAGACACACACACAGAGAGACACACACACAGACAGACAGAAAGAGAGAGGGCACAGCTGCAGAGTATAAACAATAGTTTTCTGTAAGGCTTGTTGGCAGTGAGAACACACTGCTGTGAGATGACGAAGGGTCCAGACTATAGGGGTCAAAGGCCAAGGGTCACTCACGGGTCCCCAGATGGTGACACAGTCCTCGGGGGTGTTTTGGAAGTTGTTGGGCTCAAAGGGGTGCCAGTAAGTGAAGATGACGGGCGTGTGGTCTGTCCACTGGAAGTCCATCTGCATAGCCGTGTCATGGAGACCAATCCACAGCTCCTCCACATCTGACACACAGAGATATGACGATAACTATCACAGAGCAGAGAGGAGCAGACACTACAGCAATCACATTAGGACAGAAACAAGATGGGAGAAGCAGTGAGTGGAGTGGAGCATTAGACACGCTTCAACTAAAGTGTTCCTAAAGGGTTCTTCGGTTGTCCCCATAGGAGAACCCTTTTTGTTTCTAGGTACAACCCTTAAGGGTTCCATGTAGAGCCCTCCGTGGAAAGGGTTCTACCTTGAACACAAAAGGATTCGACTTGGAACTAAAAGGGTTCTTTCTAGCTGGAACCAAAAAGGGTTCTACAAAGGGTTTTCCAATGAGGATAGCCGAAGAACCCTTTTAGGTTCTAGATAGCACCTTTCTTTCTAAGAGTGTAGGGTAGGCGTGTAACTACAGTTTGCCAACCCCTGTCCTTATAGTGCGGTGGTGCAGAAAGTAGTAAATAGCTTATTATATACAGTACCAGTCAAACGTTTGGACAAACCTACTCATTCAAGGGTTTTTCTTTATTTCCACTTTGTAGAATAATAGTGAAAGACATCAAAGCTATGAAATAACACATATGGAATCATGTCGTAACCAAAAASTTTCCAAACTTTTGACTGGTACTGTATCTTTTTATTTCATTTCATTTCTGTTGTTTCAGGTAAACAACCTCAACAAATTGTACATATGTGCTATATATAAAAACAAACAAGAAACAAGATCAAATGTCTCCTACGAGAGAAACTGTTGGACACTGAAGTCGAAGCTTCTCTCTGTGACATGTACAGTATTGCAGTATCTGTGTAGCTACCTGTCTTCAGGTTGAGGTACCTTTCCATGACGTGCTGTATTATCTGTGTACCTCGCTTGATGTTGTTGATGATGAACTCTAGTTCAGGCAGGGTGTGGAGGCTGACCAGGTTGGCCTCCATTTTCTGACAGGTTTTCTGAGCAGCGTCCCAGTCCACCTTCTCTGACGTCAGTCTGTAGCAGCCTGCCTGGAACGCCTGCCAGCCCACRTCACACTCGTACTTCTCATCATCCGCCCACGAGTCTGCAGCCCACAGAGCAGAGACAGAGAGCAAACAGAAGGGAAATATATCCTATATTAACAATTTGTTAACACAGTAGGGAGCATATAACCCGATAGCTACACAAATCTAGTTTTGTTTTTAAACTGTAACTACTCACATTCAGTGTATGTAACTGTCCATGAAACAACAAGCTACAGATGTAGGATCTTAATTTGAGCCTGTTTGCTACAGAGGGAAAATAATCCTGCAGCAACAGGAAATGTGAACTATTATGTGGATTGTAACAAATGTACATTTTGCAGGGGTTGATACATTTCTCGTAGAGGAAAATCAAGTCTGAAATTTGAAAGTGGAAATTACAAACATTAGAAGCCTTTTTAAAACTCAAATACACTACAAATGTGCCTTTCCTGCTTTGCAGGAAAATTCTCCGCAACAGAAGAGTAATCAAGTCAAGCTCCAACATCTGTAAAAGCTTTAGCAGGGAGGATTTGATAAGGAGTCTCGACCGGTGACTAGGCAGACGTACCGGTGGTGAAGGGGTCCAGGGTGGCATTGGGCCTCTTCTTACAGACGTAGGGAAGGGCTACAGAGCAGTCTCTGTTCTGCCAGCGGCCAGACGACTCTGTCCTGATCACCGCACAGTTCACCTCCTCCACATGGCTCGGCTGGTCTGGGATTGAAATAGACGCGAATAATTGGGGATAGAAAGAAAGAGACAGGCAGAAGTTCTCTGTGTGTCCTGTGGTGTTAGTGTTGTAAACAGATGCTGAGGTTGGGTTTGGGTTAAAAGGAATGGCTTGAGACCGCGATAAGGTCTAAAAGGATGGCTGAGGAATGAAATGAGGTAAAAGGAGTGCTGAGGATGGATAAGGTATAAAAGGAGGGCTGAGGATGATATAGGTTAAAGGATGCGCTGTTGTAACGGTCCTGACCAGGTTTTATGTTGTTTTTGTATGTGTAATGGTCAGGCGTTAGTGTTTGGTGTGGGCAGTCTATGTTATCTGTTTCATGTGGTTTTGGGTTGCCTGGTATGGCTCTTGAATTAGAGGCAGGTGGTTTGCGTTTTCCTCTAATTAAGAGTCATATTTAGGTAGGGCGTTCTTCCACTGTTTGGGTGTGGGTGGATTGTCTCCTTGTGATGTCTTCGTGTTGTCGATGTATTTGCACCATTTCGGGACTGTTGGCTGTTCGTGAGTTTTGATGTAACGTTCCTCGTCGTGAGTTTACGTTTAGTATGTGATTTTATGTTCAGGTTCGTTTCTACCGTCGTTTTTTATTTTGTAAGTTTGTAAAGTGTTTGTATTTCGTGTCGCCATCATCATCAGTTTTTTTCCTGTTATAAAGAATAAAAGATGGCTTTATTCCTGAAGCTGCATTTGGTCTGATGATCCTTCTCTCCTGCTCTCGTCTGAGATGAGGAGAGCGATCAGCCTTTACAGAATCACCCACCACGCTAAGACCAAGCGGCAAGAATTGTCAACAAGAGCAACAAGAACTCCTGGACTTGGGAGGAAATATTTGACGATAAGGACCCTGGGGACTCAACCAGGAGAATATCCGCCGCCCAAAGCTGAGGCGGAGCAGCGGAAAGCAGAGAGGCGGCGATATGAGTAGCTAGCGCGGAAGCAGGAGAAAGATCTGGCTACATACGTGGGAGGAGATCGACAGTGGTCGATCGACCCAGGGCGACGTGCCGGAGCCCCGCCTGGGATTTCTCTGGCGCAGTGCGAGGAGGATACCGGCGAATGGAGGCAGCACGGACGACGCGGTAGGAAGCCTGGTGATAAACCCCAAAAATTTCCTTGGGGGGGGGCTAGAAGGAGAGTGGGGCGAAGTCAGTGCAGGTAGGAGACCTGCGACCCACTCCCTGTACTTACCGTTGGAGAGGCGAGAGTACGGGCAGACACCGTTGTACGCAATTAGCGCACGGTGTTCTCCTGTACGTTGACAGATACGTCTGTCAATGCACTCGATGTCTGAATCGGTCGCGACGTGCATAGCCCAGTGCGGGTTATTCCACCTCCCCGCACTGCAGGGCTAGATTGAGTATTGAGGCGGGATGTATTCATGAAGCCGGCCTACATATCTGGCCACCAGTACGTCTTCCTCGGGCCGGCTTACATGCACCTGCCTTACGCATGGTTTCCCCGGTTCGCGCTTACACCAGCCCGTCGGTTATTCCACCGCCCCGCACTGGGGCGGCGGCGACCGGGCATTCAACCAGGTAAGGTTGGACAGGCCTCCAGTGCTCAGAGAAGCCGTACGCCCTGCCACGATCCGGTATTTCCGGCGCCACTTCCCGTCCCAGCCCTGGTACCACCAGATGCGACACCACGCACCAGGTTCCAGTGCATCTCCAAGAGCCCTGTTCCTCCTCTACGCACTCCCCCTGTAGGGCGATGTATCCAGTTCGTGGTGCCTCCCAGGTTCCGGGCACCCACGCCACTAAGCCGCCTCGTGCGTCTCCAGAAGCCCTGTTACACACTGTTTTTCTCCCCCTTACTAATTCCATGATGTGCTTGTCCTCAGCCCGGTGTCACCAGTGCCCGGGACCACGCCACCAAGTATAGAGTGGCGGCTTTGAGATACCAGTGTTGCCCTGTCCTGCTCTCCGCCACTAAGTAGCGAGTGCTTATCATTAGCACGTGCCTCCCAGTTCCGCACCACGCACCCAGGTCTACAGATGCGCGTAATCGGCCAGAGCCATCCGTCTCCCACCAGCGCCATCTGGGCCATCCGTCTCCCCAGCGGCCATCCTGAGCCAGCCGTCTCCCCAGCGCCGTCTGAGCCAATCCGTCTGCCGGACCTGCAAAAGCCGTCCGTCTGCCATGAGCCTGCAAAGCCGCCACGTCTTGCCATGAGCCTACAGAGCCATCCCGCCAGACAGGAGCGCTAGAGCCGTCAGCCAACAGGAGCGCTAAGCCGCCCGCCAGACAGATCTGCCAGAGCGCCCGCCAGACAGGATCTAGCCAGACCGCCGCCAGACGGATCTGCCCAGAGCGCCAACCGACGGAATCGCCAAGCCGTCAGAGAGCCTATGAAGCAAGCCAGAGCCGTCAGAGAGCCATGAGCAGCCAGAGCCGTCAGAGGAGCCATGAGCAGCCAGAGCCGTCGAGAGCCATGAGCAGCCAGAGCCTCAGTAGCGCAATGAGCGTCGAGACCGTCAGCCTGCCGAATGAGCTTCGAGAGCCGTCAGCCTGCCCAATGACGTTCGAGAGCCGTCAGCCTGCCATGAGCCGTCTAGAAGCCCCGTCAGCCTGCCATGGAGCGTCGAGAGCCGTCAGCCTGGCAAGCACCTGCCAAGAGTCCCTCACCAGGATCTGCCAGAGTTTATCAGCCGGACCTGCCCTTGTCCCGTCTGTTTGCCCCTTGTTCCCGTGTTGCCCTATGTCCGGTGCTGCCCCTTGTCCCGGCTGCTGCCCCTTGTCCGGTGTCGCCCCTTATCCTGGTGCTGCCCCCTTATCCTGGTGACTGTCCCCTGTCCCGGTTGGTTGGCCACCCCTTTGGTTCCCGGTGCTGCCCTTGTCCCGCGTGCTGCCCTTTGGTCCCGCGTGCTGCCCCCTTCTCCTGTGGTGCTGGCTGTTTATTTAGGAGCTTGGAGTTTTAGGGTGGCCATTGAGGGGAAACAAAAACGGGCGAGTGACTATGGTGGTGTGGGACAGCGTCCAGAGCGGAGCCACACCGGTGTGTTCACCTGCCCAACCAGACCCTCCCCGACTTTTGTAGCTGGTGCGCCCGGAGTTCGCACCTTGATTGGGGCGGGGTTAGTGCATAAAACGGTCCTGACCAGTTTTATGTTGTTTTGTATGGTAGTAAGTTGGTCAGGGCGTTAGTTTGGGGGGCAGTCTCATGTTATCTTTCTATGTTGTTTGGGTTGCCTTTGGTATGGCTGCTGATTAGAGGCAGGTGGTTTGCGTTTTCCTCTAATTAAGAGTCATATTTAGGGTAGGCGTTCTCAGCGTTGGTGTGGGTGATTGTCTCCTTGATGTCTTTCGTCGTGTTGTCGATGTATTTTCACATTCGGACTGTTTGCTGTTCGTGTGTTTTGATGTAACGTTCCTTCCGTGAGTTTACGTTTTAGTATGTGAGTTTATAGTTCAGGTTTTCGTTCTACGTCGTTTGTTATTTTGGTTAAGTTTGTTAAAGTGTTGTTTTCGTGTCGCCATCATCATCAGTTTTTTTCCTGTTATAAAATAAAAGAGGCTTATTGCCGTGCAGCTGCATTTTGTCTGATGATACGCTTTCTCTTCCTCTCCTCGTCTGAGGATGAGAGAGCGGAACAGCTTACAGGGCTGAGATGGATGAGGTTAAAAGGATGGATGAGGAGGATAAGGTTAAAAGGGTGCCCGTTGAGATAGGATGAGGTTAAAATGATGGTGAGCGAGGGTAAGGTTAAAAAATGGTGAGGATGGATAAGGTTAAAAGGATGGTTGGGATGGAATAAGGTTAAAAAGGATGATATGAGGTTAAAAGGATGGTGGAGGATGGATACATGGTTAAAAAATGGTGAGGCATGGATGAGGTGAAAACGATGGTTGCAGGATGGATAGGTTAAAAGGATGGTTGAGATGGATGAAGTTAAAAGGATAGTGAGGTATGGATGAGGTTAAAAGGATGGCTTGAGAATTGGATAGGTTAAAAGGATGGTTGAGGATGGATGAAGTTAAAAGGATAGTTGAGGATGGATAAGGTTAGAAAGGAATGCTTGCAGGATGGATGAAGAGTTAAAAGGATACGTTGGATGGATAAGGTTAAAAGGTATGGTTGAGGGGATGGATAAAGGTTAAAAGGATGGTGGAGGATGGATAAGGCTTAAAGGATGGTTGAGGAATGGATAGGTTAAAAGGATGGTTGAGGATGATAAGGTTAAAAGGATGGCGTTGAGATGGATAATGGTTAAAAGGATGGTTGAGGATGGATGAGGTAAAAGGTGGTTGAGGGATGGATAGTTAAAAGGAATGGTTGAGGATGGATTAAGGTGAAAAGGATGGTGAGGAATGATAAGGTGTAAAAGGATGGATGAGGTGGATGGATAAGTTAAAAGGGATGGTTGAGGCTGGATAGGTTAAAGGATGGTGAGCGATGGATAAGTTAAAAGGATGGTAGAGGAATGGATGAGCGTAAAAGGATGGTTAGGGATGGATAAGGTTAAAAAGGATGCTGAGGATGGATAAGGTTAAAAGGTATGGATTGAGGATGGATAGGTTAAAAGGCATGGATGAGGATGGATAAGGTTAAAAGGATGGTTGAGGAGGAAAGGTTAAAAGATGGTTGAGAAATGGATAAGGTTTAAAGGATGGATGGAGATGGATAGGTTAAAAGGTCGGTTGGATGTATGAGATTGGTGGGTTAAAAAGGGAACATGTTGTGCATTTATTGTCATGAATGTGGTCACTTGCTGGCACAGCCAACAAGTCATAAAAAAGATTTTAAACCTAACCCATAACCCTAACACCCTCGTTAACCCTAATGCCTAACCCTAACCTTACATTAAGACCAAAAAATAATTTCTGTTTTCATACATTTTTACTATATAGTCAATTTTGACTTTACAGCTGGCCCATCTAGCGGAGATCGCTCAGTTCTGCTTCCAAGGCAAGATTCAGGCCAATAAACATCAGGATGCTTTTAATATGAGGGTTGAGGATGGTTGAGGTTGGGTTAAAAAGATGTTTGAGGATGGTTGAGGTTGGGTTGGGTTAGAAAGATGTTTGAGGATGGTTGAGGTTGGGTTGGGTTAGAAAGATGTTTGAGGATGGTTGAGGTTGGGTTAAAAAGATGGTTGAGGATGATTGGGGTTGGGTTGGGTTAAAGGCAGTGTTCTCTCACCGTTCTCCCAGTTGAGGTATTTGAGCGGGGAGGAGTCACCCCACTGCCAGCCTCCGGTGATGTCCAGGTCATTCAGACCGATCCACAGAGCAGCACTGTAACCAGTCAGCAAACCTACAGCAGCAGGGARAGACTTMTCTTACAAAACGTAAGATGTTCTCATATAAACAGAGGYAAGATCACACKCTACCTCTTTAAAACTATTAGAGAAGAGGTAAGTTGAGAAAAGATGGTAACACTAGATTTTAAGGTATGCTTTTAAATGGCTTATACATGCTTAATACATAGTTGTTTACCAGTAATGTTTAATACCAGTTCATAACAGACCTATAAACATATTTCTATCAAACCGAGAAGAAGGAAGAAAACCTCTCCCGTGTTGTAGCATAGAGTACTGCATTTTAGACTCTCCTCTGGTCTCTTACCGTTGATGTAGGTCTGCTCATGCAGCTTGGTGATACTGAGCAGGTCTGCCCCCTGCTGTTGGCAGCTGATGCGAGCCTCGCTCCATGACAAGGTGGCCTGGAAGTTGAACTGGTAGCAGCTGTCTGTCAGGGGGTCTGTGTCCCAGAACGTCTCACAGTCATTGCCTGGGAGGGGGAAAGGGAGTGAGAGAGGAGAGGGTAGGGAGAAACAGAAGATCATTGCAAGGGCAAAAAGTCATAGAGAGACATAGAAAGAGTCTTGATGGTCGCGTGTGGGGGGGGGGGGGGGGGGGGGGGGGGGGGGGGGGTTGCGGAGATGGAGGAGGAATGTAGCTGTGTGAGACAGTGACTCACTCTTAACAGGACAGAAGCCCCAGCGTTCGTCCTTGCCATAGTCGAAGGTGGTGGCACACCACAGGTGACCGTCCTCTCTGCCAATACTGGTGCAGTTGTGGAACCACTGGCCATCGTACATGAAGGGCAGGTAGCAGGGCTGACCGTGAGAGTTCCCCTGGATAGTATAGATCTCTGCAAAGGCACACGATGGAAAGACTTCAAATCCCAGGATGCACTGGCACTGAAGCGCCACTTTCTGTCCCAAATTGATATGTGTGGATAGTTTTTACTGAGCAAACAAATCTGTGTACTGAAAGACGTGCAATTAAATGTGATAAATAAATAGAAGATATATTACAGGAAATGAAGACAGACGCCAAAGTGTGCGTTTGGACCAAAAGGTATGGGAAAGACCATCAAAGGTAAACAATCAACCAAAATAGACCAGATCATGGAAAAACAATCAAACAATTTACATCTGAAAATAAATACATCAGGACAAAGCTTTATAAAAAYGTTATACTGTCTCAAACTAAAAAGTATGCCAGAAAAAGTCATTTTCATTTTCACTAGCAATTGACAAGGGTAKAAAGGACACTCTTTCCAAAAAACYTTCTCTAAAATAATAAAATAATGAGTTTAGTTTATAAGCAGCTGTTTTAGTTATTTTTTCCAGTCTATTATGAGACCGCCATGTATAAACTAAACTCCATTATTCTTTGAGAGGTGAATGAACTTTATTTTGAATGAAACCCGATCTCCACAGTTTGACAAAATGCCCAGGGGTTGCCACGGTAGCCTCTGCATTCCACTGGACAGCGGGGTATGAAGGAAAGGACAGCAGGGACAACTCAAATCAACTCTCCAAGACACGATGGAGAAAGAGAGAGAGAKGGAAGAGAGCGAGCRGGGAAAGATAGAGAGAAAGGGCGAGGGAGGAAGGGAGAAAGAGAGCGGTAGAGAGAAAGAGCTGTAAAGAGAGGGACTAGAAGTGTGTCTGCGATGTTACCAAAACACACAGAGAACTAGCCAGGCCCATGGAAAGTAGGGCATATGTGTTAAAATGGGGAAAGGCCTAGAAAGTTCCCTCCCTCCCTCCTTCGTTTCCCTCTCTTCTCCACCAGTGGCTGGTTCGTGTCAAGCTGCTAGCCTGCTAGCTACACTGCGGGGTGACTAATGTCCGTGGCATTCTTTATTCAGCTTTATTCAGCATTCTTTATTGACTTCACAAAAGCAAGTTGTGAGGAATGGCAGTTAAAAGTCACAAATGCCTTTTGCCTCCCCACAAAAAAAAGAAAAGAAAAGAAGGAGAGGAAAGATAGAGGAGGAAAGTAAAGAAGGAGAGGAAGGATAGAGGAAAGAAAGAAAAGAAGGAGAGGAAAGATAGAGGAGGAAAGGAAAGAAGGAGAGGAGGATAGAGGAAAGAAAGAAAAGAAGGAGAGGAAAGATAGAGGAGGAAAGTTAAGAAGGAGAGGAAAGATAGAGGAGGAAAGTAAAGGAGAGGAAAGATAGAGGAGGAAAGTAAAGAAGGAGAGGAAAGATAGAGGAGGAAAGTAAAGAAGTAGTTTTCTGGACTTAGGTTGTAGGAGATCTGTTTTTAATTCCAGTCAGACAGGCTAGAGACAGTATTTCAAAGACTAAGCCCAGCAGAAAGGCTGTCAGTGCAACTTAAATTATAACATTTGATATCTGTATGAATAATAATACTACTACTAATAATAGTGGAAACAAGGCTTTGCTTCAAAACCACACTGTTGACCTTTAAGCGGGGGCTTCAACTCCTGGGTCCTACGTAAACACTAACATACCGTAGGCTAGAACTGGGTGATATGGACAAAAATCCACATCGTGATAAATTGCCTGAATTGATGCAATAATGATAAATAGAAGGATAGTTTATAACATTAATGTGCAACAAGTTTTTTTTAAACGTTTCCTTTAAACTACAAMTAGTCTGATGGTTGTATCCATCAACTGTCYCATTAACAATCACCCATATTAACACTTACTTCATTTCAAACTTCACATTTCTCTAGTACAGGCTACGTATCATAATGAACCATATCAGGAAAATGCCCACGATAAGTGATCGGTATGGTCGGTGTCAATCATTTCCGGTTTAATGACCCAGCTCTACTGTAGGCTATGTGAGGGAAAGGGCATTCCACTGTTTACGTCTTGAGTTTACAAACACAGAGCGAGAGGGCTTTCCTTCGCTATCTTGCTGGCGGGCTGCCAGTCAGTCATGCAGTCGACAGAGAGGCCCAGGGCCAAAAGAATTGCAGCATGCGTCTGAACAGATACAGCTGTACCCTCCTCAACAGTACAACACAGCTGACTAACCATGCCTCAGCTTTTCATTCACAAGCCCTGTTGGGAGAAATAGTGACAAACCATACGTAGAATTTTCTATTGCAAAATGGCTGACTCCCCTGGCATACCAGAGTCGAACTGACGTCTTGTTGCTCCATACCAAAACTAAATCAAGACTGACCAGAATGACTTGCTCAACTTACACTTCCCTTTACCAGACAAAGAGTACCGAAAAGGCGCCATCAACCCTTTGTAATCCACTAGAATGACTTTGTAAACCAGAAGCAGAAGCTCTTCTACTTACCACGATAGGTCCTAGAACAAAGATCCTGATCGTCCCCAAAGAGCCTCCACTTGAGCTCCTCCTGTGGGGGCTTGACATCCGAGGCCACCACTGAGGAGTTAGCGGAGGGGTTAACAGGGTGCGAGGGTGACGGCAGGTACATGTTGAGGTTGTCCAACACCTGGGCACAGTACCAGGTCCAGCGGATCCCGGGAGGCTCTCTGTCACAGGGGTAGACRCCCATCGGTGAGACGTCCTCCCTGGAGCTGTAGTTGCCTGTTGTCATGCCCAGGCACAGAGAGGAGCCTAGGTTGAAGAGCCGGCCCCGGGTCACCCACTTCCACTTCTGGGCGCCATCCTCGCAGGACTCGGACAGGGACAGGGAGTGACCCTGCACCCCTAGACAGCCCTGAGCCCCCTCGAGGAAGAACACAAACACATCACCATTCACAGGCTCTGTGGAGAGAGAGATAGATAAACCGAGAGAGAGAGACACACACATAGAGAGATACAAAGAGAGAGAGAGAGAGGACAGTCAATAACACTGTTCAGAAATTATTCCATCTTTAGCTGCTAATGTGGAGAGAGCCGGAACACGATCAATATCACTGTTAATGGATGTCCTGCTTTGTTAGAGCAAGCACATTTCAGCTGGTTGTGGTGCTGTCGAAAGGCTAGCTTTCTCACAATGATACCTAGCCCACTGTCATATCTCCTCTCACATCTATGACAAAACAGACAAGAAAGTTGGGGAAAGAAATCATTTAATTTGCGTATTTAAAAGACCATAGGAGGCTCACAAACCTGTATCAACTTAAGCAGACATTGACCCAGGTTATGTGTCTAGACACGTGTTAATTGGACGGGCCTGCTGCTTTGAAAATGTGGTTGCACGTGTTTTTTCACGCGTCTATTAACGTTGGTAATGTCTATGTGTTTGTTATTTCCTGTCAGATTCTGGGATATTTGCCCCATTTCAGACGTGTGACCTGGAATGGCCTTTCTCCTCACGGGGAGTCTGTGGTCTGAATGTCATGTGAGGGGAGGTTGGCTGAAGAACGAAATGAGGACTGGGCGGTCTGGGGGTTTTGGGGGGACTGGTTTGGAACTTTATCAGGAGAAAAAGCCTGGTTTCATATTTTAAGATGTTTCTGTTGTCAATATCGGATAGAATACATGTCATTACTTTACTTAATTATGGCAGTAATTTACCCAGACCGAGTGACCCTACAGTTAATCCTCAAAAAAAGTTACAATGAAATGTCATGAACTGTACCTTGGCTTCGTTCATCCTTATGTAGTAATGTATATGTCAATGTGCCATGCGCATTGGGTCTCTACTGTAGGCTCTGTGTAATACAAGAGTATGTATACTGTACACACTGCAACCCTGTATGAACTGAAAAGAGGAGGAGGTAGAGAGAAAGTGAGATATTTAACTCTAAGCTAGCTAGGCGATACTGGCTGGAATCCAGCATCTATGACTGGAATGTCGGGAAGAGAACCCAACAGCCTTCTCAAAAACCCAGTGTGGTTTTCTCTCATTCCCACTTCTTCTCCAATATTTTATTTTTATTCTCCTGCAAGGGGGGGGGGGGATTATGGGGATTGGGGATTGGGAGGTTAAGGCCAGGTGAATCAAAAGTGTGCGCACTGGTGGAAGAGAGCGAGAGATGGAGTGAGAGATGGAAAGGGAGAGAAAGAGAGGAAGAAAGAGAGGATGGGGAGTGCAGCTGTGATGTTAAGTGAACACAAAGAGCAAGGAGAAAAAAGGAATGACTCCAAAACAAACAGAAGGTCTCCTTCGTGAATCTGGGTCCAGAGAAGAGAAACAGAGAGAGAGACCGTCAGCATTCCTCCTTCACGGGGCCCTCCGAGGGGCCAGGATGTGAGGAAGGTGGGAAAGATCACTGGGCGTTGGACTGAACATAGGGAAAGGGGGATACCTAGTCAGTCGCACAGCTGAAGGCATTCAACTGAAATGTGTCTTCCGCATTTAACCCAGCCCTTCTGAATCAAATGGCTCTGGTATGGGGGTACTTCAGTCCACACACAGAATAGGTGTCCTGGCCTGTAGTACAAAAACCTCCTCAAGTCATCTAATCAGTCCACTGTAGCTCTCTCACAGAACTAGCAACACGGTCCCTGCAGCACTACCAACACTAAAATGATGGAGAATCTCCATAAAAAGAGTCCCTCCAAAGTGGTTATGAAGCAGACCTTCAATCAGTGTATAGCACTAGCTTTTCTCAGACTCACACAACCTCTGTTGCGACGTTGTTGAGAAATAATAGTCAGCTTGTGGCCTTGGTCGGCTTCCAGATGCTGCGAACGCTGTAGTTACAAAACACAATGGCTGAGTGGTTCCACAGAGCTGTGAGAGCCTCCACTGGCAGTGCTTTGTACAGTGTAATCAGACACAATTACCAGCTGGCGCTGACTGCTGCAGACGTGTCGTTGTAGCAACGTGCTGTTAGTCCTGTTTACTGTCCACTAATTGTGATGCAATAAAGAGTCAGAAGTCAAAATACCTTTTTTTTCACATGGTAATGGTGCACCTCTGGAAAAATCTTTACTCTGCACTCTTAGAAAAAAATTGTTATTTTTTAAAAATGTAACTAGGCATGTCAGTTAAGAACAAATTCTTATTTACAATGACGGCCTACACCGGTCAAACCCTAACGACGCTGGGCCAATTGCGCGCCGCCATATGGGACTCCCAATCACAGCCGGTTGTGATACAGCCTGGAATCGAACCAGGGTCTGTAGTGACGCCTCTTGCACTGAGATGTAGTGCCACTCGGGAGCCCAGTTCTGCAGTTGTCGCCATTTGAAGAACCCTTTTTGGTTCCAGGTAGAACTATTTTGGGTTCCTCTGTGGAAAAGGTTCTACCTGGAACCAAAAGGGGTTGTTCAAAGGGTTCTCCTATTGGGACAGCCGAAGAACCCTTTTTGGTTCTAGATAGCACCTTCGTCATTGAAGTAGAAGAATGAGGGGCAGATTCCAACAGACAAAAAGCAACTGAATGTCTTAACATTGACAAGTCTGCCTTTCCATGAGTTTATAATGTCAGACTCCTATTATTAACGTAACACAATCCATAACAGTCTGGAATAAAAAAAACTTTCCATGGATTCATTTCTCTCCAGGGAACTCATTGTCTGTCATTTCCATTAAATGGCATGTGTTCAATAACCTTGCTACAGTTAGTCAAGCATTCTCTACAGTTCTCCAACAGCAGAGACAAACTGAGTCCTGTTAATGCCATACCGTATGGACCCTGTAGATCAGACAGTTCAGCAAAGTCACTCAGTCTGTGATGCCTCTCAATTCAATGATCTTTCTTAGCTTGTGGTCCATGCCAAAACTTTTAGCAGTGCTCCCAGCTACCTCGGTCTGAAAATCCAACCATTCTATTTGTTCTTTTAATTGGCTCTACTCTGTCATGACAGGCAATCCACCCCAGCTGTGAGCAGATTACAGGATCAACTTTGCCCCTCCTAAATTTGTCAAAACACTGTACAGAACAATGAATTCATTTTGGACATCTACAGCGCTGACTTAAGCCGGATGCTCGGAAGCAAGCAGCGCTGCTTCCAGTGGCGTGTGATTTCCTTGACACGGCTTACAATAACGATAGTTGTGCCCATGCTAACGCTTGGCTTAGCAACACTCACGGCGGTGTGGTAAGAGGAGTTTTTAGGAGACGTGCATTTTTATTAAAAGCCGCCTGATGTCCTTTTGTCTTTTGTCATGATGAGAATAAGAGCCACCACAAAAGGAATGTTGGTTTTCTATTGCTACCAAGGCAGTAAAACGTAGACCTGGATTGTTAGACCTTGATTGGACTTGATGACTAATTTCCCACAGGCCACGACTAGTACCCAACCAGCTGGGTGCTGATGTCACTGATGTTGTGAAGTAGCAGCTCTTAACTTCTCAAAGTGTTCAAACCTGGGCCCTGCAGCTGTGTTTTGAAGTGCTGGTTCAACCTCAGACGGCTCTGCTAAGTAAAAGACAAACTTTGAATGTAATTCCAGAAGCGGATTTGAAAATGTTTGATGCGAATACAGTAAAGCACAGATCAACAGCTTCACTGAATCTTGGCGAAAGTTAAACCTTGGGGAAATACAACCAGAACAACACCCATCTAGCCTGATCCCTCCTCTCCCTCTCTCCCACTCCCTGCCCCGTCACCCTACTTAGACCCACGCCAGTTTCCTGCTGCAAAAGAGAGAGGCTTAAACCTGCAGCCAAGAACAACGGAACACAAGGAGCCAAGAGCAGAGAGGTTGATGTTCCCAGAACCACCTTCTTCTCCTCCAACTCTGGCTGGTGTGTTGATGAGGTCTCTCTGGGCGTGGGGGTGTGAGCAGGGCACTGGAGCTGGAGCACAGAGGTCCAGTGGAGGCTGAGGTACATGAAACAAAGGTGACTGACTTGATCCACACTGAGGGATTCTTCAAGGCGTTCTCCTATTGGGACAACGCCAAAGAACCCTTTTTTGGTCTACGATTAGCACCTTTGGCAATTGAAGTAAAAGAATGAGGGGAAGAGTTCCATGAAGTATTATAATTTCAGACTCAATTATTACGTAACACAATCCAGAACAGTCCATGGAAAAAACCTTTGCATGGAAATTTCTCTCCAGGGAAACTCATTGTCTGTCATTTCCATTAAAGGCGATGCGTGCAATAACCTGCTTACAGTTAGTCAAGCACCGTCTACAAGTTCATCCGAACAGCAAAGACAAAACTGGAGCCGTGTTAATGGCATACGTAGTGGACCTGTGTAGATCAACAGTCAGGCAAAGGCTTCTTGATGCCTCTCAATTCAAGGATTCTGATAGTTGCCTTTTCTGGGTCCAGGCCAAACAGTAGCAGTCTCCCAGCGTACCCGGCTGGAAAAATCCAACCCTTCTAGTAGTGTCTGTATTAATGGCGCTCTGCCGGAACAGGCAATCCACTAGAGGTACGACCGATACAATCGGAGAGGCCGATTAATTAGGGCCGATTTCAAGTTTTGCATAACAATCGGAAAATCGGTAATTGTTGGATGCCGATTTTTTGCCGATTTTTTTTTTTTTTACCACCTTTATTTAACTAGGCAAGGCTCAGTTTAAGACACATTCTCTATTTTCATGACAGCCTAGGGAACGGTGGAGTTAAACTGCCTGGGTTCAAGGGCAGAACGAACAGATTTTTACCTTGTCAGCTCAGGGAATTCAATCTTGCAACCGTTACGGTTAACTAGTTCCAACGCTCTAACCACCTGCCTTCGGGAGGAGCCCGCCTGTTACGCGAATTTAGTAAGAAGCCAAGGTAAGTTGCTACTAGCATTAAACTTTCTTATAAAAAACAATCAATCAATCATGAATCACTAGTTATAACTTACACGATGGTGATGATATTTACTAGTATTATCTAGCGTGTCCTGCGGTGCATATAATCGATGCTAGTGCGCATTCGCAAAAAAAAGGACTTGTCGTTGTTCCAACGTTGTTACCTAACCATAAACATCAATGCTTCTTAAAATCATACAACAGAAGATATATTATTTTAAAAACCTGCATATTTACTAAAAGAAATCCAGGTTAAGCAGGCAATATTTAACCTTTTTTCAATATGGGAGCTGTAGCATTTTTTTTTTTTTTTTACATTTCCAAATTAAACTGCCTCGTACTCTAATTTCCTGCTCGTTACCAATATGCATATATTATTACTATTGGATAGAAAACCAATCTCTTAGTTTCTAAAAAACCGTTTTGAATTTATTGTCTGTGGGTGAACCAGAAATCCTTTTCTACAGCAAAAATCATGACAGGGAAGACTGCTGAAGTCTTGAAAACTAGCTCTGTATCTGCGGATCAGTTTAAAAACTCTGTGGTTAGGCCCTATGGGATCGAATGAACTTGCAGCACCGCCTTCCCCTGGATGTCAGTAACCAATGAGAAGTGGAATGGTGTCTCTACGTGTTTCTTCAGGAGTTTATAAAAAGGCCAATGGTTAGTCAGATTCCCTTCTTTTTGACGCCTCGCCAAGGCGCAAGAAGGGACATCAGCAATTGATGTTGAATAGCTCTTGTTTCGGCTAAGATATATCCGTCTGTGATTTTAATTAAAATACGGTGTTAGAAACATTCATAACGAAGTTATTGTGTGAAACCGATTTATATCAGTTTATTGCGGAGTATATTTGCTAATTATATCGGAATTTCCTTAGTATTGCGTTCTCATTTGCGGACATGTGTGTTGCCGTGTAGCTATTCGTTAGCTGGCTAGTTCCGAAGTTGAAAGAGGTCGCTTTACAACAGAGCCAACAGATTCTTTGGACAAAGGACACTTTGCCCAAAGATACTGATGGAAGCTCGTCAAAAAGTAAGAGTGAATTTATGATATTTTATTCCGTATTTATGTGGAAAAAATGTAAACGCAGATTTGTCGGCCATTTTTGCGGCATGAGTCTGCTGTAACTCACAATGTATGTCTTGTAACGTTGATTTTAAAAATCTAAATCAGCGGTTGCATTAATAACCAATGCGCATCTTTCATTAGCTGTCCAACCTGTATTTTTTTTTAGTCAATCTAACTCGATAAATTAATCGTAAACATAGTTGCCTTTCAAGATTGGCGCCGGCCAAGAATGCATGCCAATGTTTTTGACAGATTACATTGAAACCACGATTTGTTGTTGTAAATATGCAACATTTTCGAAACAACTCTATATCATTTGTGTAATATTTCATGTTACAGGCTTTCATCTGAAGAATTTGAGAGGAGGTTAGTGAAAAAAATTTAATATATTTTGGTGCGATAACGTATCGCCCTTTTTGCCTTGATTCATTGCTTGGGGTGATGTGAGCTCATGTGATGGCTGAATATAACGATATATTGTGTTTTCGCTGTAAACCACTTAGAAAATCTTGAAAATATTTGTCTGGATCACAAGATCTGTGTCTTTCGATTGCTGTATGCTGCTGTATTTTCAGGAAAATGTTTTTAGGATGAGTATTTTGGTAATTGACGTCTGGTCTCTGATTATTCCGCTCGCTATCCAACGCTATTTCAGATTGCAGCTGCAATGTAGAACTGTTGATTATACCTGAAAGATGCACTTTTTTCAAGAAAAAACATATGTATACCAAAATATGTTATTCAGACTGTCATCTTGTATGATGTTGTTTCTGGTTAGTGGCTATATATTCTTTATTTAGTCGACATTAGTGATAAATGCTACTGATGCAGGAAAAAAAATGGTGAAAAAAATAAAGTTGTGTCTTTTGCTATCGTGGTTAGCTAATAGATTTTTACATATTGTGTCTTCCCTGTAAAACACTTTAGAAAATCTGAAATATTGTCTGGGATTCACAGATCTTGTTCTTTCGATTGCTGTATGCTCTCTCTCTTTCAGAAATGTTTATAGGATGAGTATTTTGGTAATGACGTCGGTCTCGTAATTATTCCGGCTGCTTCCCAACGCTATTCAGAATTGCAGCTTGCAATGTAGAACTGTTGATTAGTACCTCGAAATATGCACATTTTTCAAAAAAAAATATTGCTATACCATAAATATGTTATCAGGACTGTCATCTTATGAAGTTGTTTTCTTGGTTAGTGGCTATATATATCTTTAATTTAGTCGAATTAGTGATAGCTACTGTGGAGTAAAAAAATGGTGGAGTAAAAAAAGTGGTGTCTTTTTGCTAACGTGGTTAGCTAATATGATTTACATATGTGTTCTTCCCTGTAAAACATTTTTTAAAAATCAGAAATGATGGCGGATTCACAAGATCTGTATCTTTCATTCTGGTGTCTTGGACTTGTGATTTAATGATATTTAGATGCTTGTATTTACTTGTGACGCTATGCTAGGCCTATTGCTAGTCAGCTTTTTTAACTTGTGGGGGGTGCTCTGATCGTGATGAGTACCAAGTAAAGTTAACCAGGTGAAATGGGTCACTTCTTTGCGTTCATGCACGCAGAGGTCAGGTATATGCAACAGTTTGGGCCACCTGGCTCGTTTGCAAACTAATTTGCCAGAATTTACATAATTATGACATAACATTGAAGGTTGTGAATGTAACAGAATATTAGAACTTATGGATGCCCACCATTAGATAAAATTACGGAACGTTCCGGTTATCTCCAACTGTAAGAATAAACGTTTTTGTTTTCGAGATGATAGTTTCCTGGAGTTCGACCATATTAATGACCTACGGCTTGTATTTCTTGTGTGTTATTATGTAAATTAAGTCTATGATTTGATAGACAAGTCTGACTGGAGCAATGGGACGGCACCAGCAGGCTCGTAAGGCATTCATTCAAACAGCACTTTAGTGGTGTTTGCCAGCAAGCTCTTCGCAATGTTCAAGCATTGCGCTGTTTTATGACTTTCAAGGGCCTTATCAACTCCGAGATAGGCTGGTGTAATCCGATGTGAATGGCGAACTAGTTAGGGGGTGCGCACAAATAGCGTTTCAAACGTTTCAACTCGCTCTTGAAGGAACTTGGAGTAGTTGTTTCCCCTTGCTTGCATGGTCGGTAACGCTGCTTCGAGGGGTGGCTTGTTGTCGATGTGTTCCTGGTTCGAGCCCAGTTAGCGGCGAGGAGAGGGATGAAGCTAATACTGTTCACTTGCAATCACTAAAGTGCATATTAAGAACACCAATCGTCAAGGTAATGAAATACAAATCGTCGTATAGAGAGGAAATAGTTCCTTAATCCTATAATAACTACAACCTAAAACTTCTTACCTTGGGATATTGAAGACTCATGTTTAAAAGGAACCACCGCTTTCATATGTTCTCAGTCTGGCGGCCGAACTTAAACGTTATGCTTCTTACCATGGCACATATTGCACTTTTAACTTTTCTTCTCCAAACACTTTCGTTTCTGCATTATTTAAACAAATTGAAAGTTTCATTTTTATTCTAGGGCTAAATTGATTCTTATTGATTGTATCTTATATTAAGTTAAAATAACGTTGTTTCATTCAGTATTGTTGTAATAGTCATGATTACATAATACAATAAAATAAAATAAATCAGCCTGATTAGATCGGTATTGGCTTTTTTTGCGTCCCTCCAAATTTCTTGTATCGGTGTTGAAAAATTCCTTAATCGGTCGACCTCTACCAACAGTCAATAACACTGTTCAGGAACTATTCCATCTTTAGCTGTTAATGTGGAGAACACGATCAATATCACTGTTAATGGATGTCCTGCTTTGCTAGAGCAAGCATCTTTCAGCTGGTTGTGGTGCTGTTGAAAGGCTAGCTTTCTCACAATAATACCTAGCCCACCTAGTTATATCTCCTCTCACATCTATGACAAAACAGACAAAAAAGTTGGAGAAAGAAATCATTTAATTTGCTTATTTGAAAGACCATAGGAGGCTCACAAACCTGTATCAACTTAAGCAGACATTGACCAAGGTTATGTGTCTAGACAAGTGTTAATTGGAGGGGGCTGCTGCTTTTAAAATGTGGTTGCACGTGTTTTTTCACGCATCTTTTAATGTTGGTAATGTCTATTTATTTGTTATTTCCTGTCAGATTCTGGGATATTTGCYTCATTTCAGACGTGTGACCTGGAATGGCCTTTCTCCTCACGGGGAGTCTGTGGTCTGAATGTCATGTGAGGGAAGGTTGGCTGAAGAACTAAATGAAGACTGGGCGGTCTGGGGGTTATGGGGGACTGGTTTGGAACTTTACCAGGAGAAAATGTCTGGTTTCATATTTGAAGAGGTTTCTGTTGTCAATATCGGATAATATACATGTCATTACTTTASTTAATTATGTCAGTAATTTACCCAGACAGAGTGACCCTACAGTTAATCCTCAAAAAAAGTTACAATGAAATGTCATGAACTGTACCTTGGCTTCGTTCATCCTTATGCAGTAATGTATATGTCAATGTGCCATGCGCATTGGGTCTCTACTGTAGGCTCTGTGTAATACAAGAGTAAGTGTACTGTACACACTCCAACCCTGTATGAACTGATAAGAGGAGGTAGAGAGAAAGCGAGATACTGTATTTAACTCTAAGCAAGCTAGATACTAGCTGGACTTCAGCCACTATGACTGGAATGTCGGGAAGAAAAGCCAACAACCTTCCCAAAAACCCACTGTGGTTTTCTCTCCTACCCACGTCTTCTCCGAGCTTTTCTTTTTCTTCTCCTGCAAGGGGGGGTTATGGAGATTGGGAGGTTAAGGCCAGGTGATTCAAAAGTCTGTGCACTGGTGGAAGAGAGAGCGAGGGACGGAAAGGGAGAGAAGGAGAGGAAGAAAGAGAGGAGCGGGAGTGCAGCTGTGATGTTAAGTGGACAAAAAGAGCAAGGAGAAAAAAGGAATGACCCCAAAACAAACACAAGCCCTCCTCAGTGAATCTATGTCCAGAGAAGAGAAACCGAGAGAGACCGTCAGCATTCCTCCTTCACGGGGCCCTCCGAGGGGCCAGGATGTGGGGAAGGTGGGACAGATCGCTGGGCGTTGGACTGAACATAGGGAAAGGGGGATACCTAGTCAGTCGCACAACCGAATGCATTCAACTGAAATGTGCCTTCCGCATTTAACCCAACCCCTCTGACTCAGATGGCTCTGGTATGGGGGTACTTCAGTCCACACACAGAATAGGKRTCCTGGCCTGTAGTACTAAACCCCCTCCTCAAGTCATCTAATCAGTCCACTGTAGCTCTCGCACAGAACTAGCAACACAGCCCTTGCAGCACTACCAACACTAAAACGATGGAGAATCTCCATAAAAAGAGTCCATACGAAGTCGTTATTAATGCAGACCTTCAATCAGTGTATAGCACTAGCTTTTCTCAGACTCACTCCAACTCTGTTTGCGAAGTTGTTGAGAAATAATAGTCAGCTTGTGGCCTTGGACGGCTTCCAGATGCTGCAAAGGCTGCAGTTACTAAACACAATGGCTGAGCGGTTCCACAGAGCTGTGAGCCTCCACTGGCAGTGCTTTGTACAGTGTAATCAGATATAATTACCAGCTAGCGCTGACTGCTGCAGACGTCTCATTGTAGCACCATGTTGTTAGTCCTGTTTACTGTCCACTAATTGTGACGCAATAAAGATTCAGGAGTCAAAATACCTTTTCTCACATGGTAATGGTGCGCCTCTGGAAAAATCTTTACTATGCACTCTTAGAATTGTTTTATTTTTATTATTTAACCTTTATTTAACTAGGCAAGTCAGTTAAGAATAAATTCTTATTTACAATGACGGCCTAGGAACAGTGGGTTAACTGCCGTGTTCAGGGGCAGAACGACAGATTTTGACCTTGTCAGCTCAGGGATTCAATCTAGCAACCACTAGGCTACCTGCCGCAAGATGCAGTGCCTTTGACCGATGCGCCACTCGGGAGCCCAGTTCTGCAGTTGTCGCCATAGAAGAACCCTTTTTGGTTCCAGGTATAACTATTTTGGGTTCCATGTAAAACCCTCTGTGGAAAGGGTTCTACGTGGAACCCAAAAGGGTTCTACCTGGAACCAAAAGTGATTCTTCAAAGGGTTATCCTATTGGGACAGCCAAAGAACATTTTTAGTTCCATGTATAACTATTTTGGGTTCCATGTAAAAACCCTCTGTGGAAAGGGTTCTACGTGGAACCCAAAAGGGTTCTACCTGGAACCAAAAGTGATTCTTCAAAGGGTTATCCTATTGGGACAGCCAAAGAACATTTTTAGTTCCATGTATAACTATTTTGGGTTCCATGTAAAAACCCTCTGTGGAAAGGGTTCTGCATGGAACCCAAAAGGGGTTCTACCTGGAACCAAAAGGGATTCTTCAAAGGGTTCTCCTATTGGGACAGCCAAAGAACCCTTTTTGGTTCTAGATAGCACCTTTGTCATTGAAGTAAAAGAATGAGGGGAAGGTTCCATGAGTTTATAATTTCAGACTCCAATTATTGACGTAACACAATCCAGAACAGTCCATGGAAAAACCTTTCCATGGACTAATTTCTCTCCAGGGAACTCATTGTCTGTCATTTCCATTAAATGGCATGCGTTCAATAACCTTGCTACAGTTAGTCAAGCACGCTCTACAGTTCTCCAACAGCAAAGACAAACTGAGTCCTGTTAATGGCATACTGTATGTGGACCCTGTAGATCAGACAGTTCAGCAAAGTTGCTGTCTTTGATGCCTCTCAATTCAAGGATCTTTATTACCTTCTGGTCCATGCCAAAACATTTAGCAGTGCTCCCAGCTACCCCGGTCTGAAAATCCAACCCTTCTATATGTTCTTTTAATGGGCTCTTCTCTGCCGTGACAGGCAATCCACTAGAGGTCGACCGATTAATCGGAATGGCCGATTAATTAGGGCCGATTTCAAGTTTTCATAACAATCGGAAATCGGTAATTTTGGATGCCGATTTTGCCGATTTTTTTTTTTTTTTACACCTTTATTTAACTAGGCAAGTCAGTTAAGAACACATTCTTATTTTCAATGACAGCCTAGGAACGGTGGGTTAACTGCCTGGTTCAAGGGCAGAACGACAGATTTTTACCTTGTCAGCTCAGGAATTCAATCTTGCAACCTTACGGTTAACTAGTCCAACGCTCTAACCACCTGCCTCTCGGGAGGAGCCCGCCTGTTACGCGAATTGTAGTAAGAAGCCAAGGTAAGTTGCTAGCTAGCATTAAACTTATCTTATAAAAAACAATCAATCAATCATAATCACTAGTTATAACTACACATGGTTGATGATATTACTAGTTTATCTAGCGTGTCCTGCGGTGCATATAATCGATGCAGTGCGCATTCGCAAAAAAGGACTGTCGTTGTTCCAACGTGTACCTAACCATAAACATCAATGCCTTTCTTAAAATCAATACACAGAAGTATATATTTTAAACCTGCATATTTAACTAAAAGAAATCCAGGTTAGCAGGCAATATTAACCTTTTTGTCAATAGGGAGCTGTTAGCATTTTTTTTTTTTTTTTACATTTCCAAATTAAACTGCCTCGTACTCAATTCTGCTCGTACAATATGCATATTATTATTACTATTGGATAGAAAACAATCTCTAGTTTCTAAAACCGTTTGAATTATGTCTGTGGGTGAACCAGAAATCTTTCTACAGCAAAAATCATGACAGGAACTGCGAAGGTCTGAAAACTAGGCTCTGATCTCGGATCAGTTTAAAACTCTGTGTATGCCCTATGGATCGAAATGAACTGCACCCGCCTTCCCCTGGATGTCAGTAACCAATGAGAAGTGGAATGGTGTCTCTACGTGTTTCTCAGAGTTTATAAAAAGGCAATGGAGTCAGATGTCCCTTCTTTTTGACGCTCGCCAAGGCGCAAGAAGGGACATCAGAATTGCATGTTGAATAGCTCTTGTTATCGGGCTAAGATATATCCGTCTGTGATTTAATTAAAATAGGTGTTAGAAACATCATAACGAAGTTATTTGAAACCGATTTATATCAGTTTATGCGAGTATATTGCTAATTTTCGGAATTTCCTTAGTATTGCGTTTGGATTTGGACATGTGTGTGCCGTGTAGCTATCGTTAGCTGCTAGTTCCGAAGTTGAAGAGGTCGTTTTACAACAAGCAACGATTCTTTTGGACAAAGGACACATTGCCCAAGATACTGATGGAAGCTCGTCAAAAGTAAGAGTATTTATGATTTTATTCCGTATTTATGTGGAAAAATGTAAACGCAGTTGTCGGCCATTTTTGCGGCACTAGTCTGGCTGTAACTCACAATGTATGTCTTGTAACGTTGATTTTAAAAATCTAAATCAGCGGTTGCATTAATAACCAATGCATCTTTCATTAGCTGTCCAACCTGTATTTTTTTAGTCAATCTAATCGATAAATAATCGTAAACATAGGTGCCTTTCCAAGATGGCGCCGGCCAGAATGCATGCCATGTTTTGACAGATTACATTGCATAACCACGATTTGTGTGCTAAATATGCACATTTTCGAAACAACTCTATATGCATTGTGTAATATCATGTTACAGGACTTGTCATCTGAAGAATTCTGAGAAGGTTAGTGAAAAAAATTAATATATTTTGGTGCGATAACGTTATCGCCCTTTTGCCATTGATTCATGCTGGGGTGATGTAGCTCATGTGGTATGCTAATATAACGATATATTGTGTTTTCGCTGTAAACACTTAGAAAATCTGAAATATTGTCTGGATTCACAAGATCTGTGTCTTTCGATTGCTGTATGCTGTGTATTTTCAGAAATGTTTTAGGATGAGTATTTTGGTAATTGACGTCGGTCTCTGTAATTATTCCGGCTGCTTCCAACGCTATTTCAGATTGCAGCTGCAATGTAGAACTGTGATTATACCTGAAAATGCACTTTTTCAAGAAAAACATATGCTATACCATAAATATGTTATCAGACTGTCATCTTATGATGTTGTTTCTTGGTTAGTGGCTATATATATCTTTATTTAGTCGAATTAGTGATAGCTACTGATGCAGGAAAAAAATGGTGAAAAAAATAAGTTGTGTCTTTTGCTATCGTGGTTAGCTAATAGATTTACATATTGTGTCTTCCCTGTAAAACACTTAGAAAATCTGAAATATTGTCTGGATTCACAAGATCTTGTTCTTTCGATTGCTGTATGCTTTTTTTCAGAAATGTTTTAGGATGAGTATTTTGGTAATTGACGTCGGTCTCTGTAATTATTCCGGCTGCTTCCAACGCTATTTCAGATTGCAGCTGCAATGTAGAACTGTGATTTATACCTGAAATATGCACATTTTTCAAAAAAAAATATGCTATACCATAAATATGTTATCAGACTGTCATCTTATGAAGTTGTTTCTTGGTTAGTGGCTATATATATCTTTATTTAGTCGAATTAGTGATAGCTACTGATGGAGTAAAAAAATGGTGGAGTAAAAAAAGTGGTGTCTTTTGCTAACGTGGTTAGCTAATAGATTTACATATTGTGTCTTCCCTGTAAAACATTTTAAAAATCAGAAATGATGGCTGGATTCACAAGATCTGTATCTTTCATCTGGTGTCTTGGACTTGTGATTTAATGATATTTAGATGCTTGTATTTACTTGTGACGCTATGCTAGGCTATGCTAGTCAGCTTTTTTACTGTGGGGGGTGCTCCTGGATCCGGATGAGTACCAAGTAAAAGTTAACCAGGTGAAATTGGTCACTTCTCTTGCGTTCATGCACGCAGAGTCAGGGTATATGCAACAGTTTGGGCCACCTGGCTCGTTGCAAACTAATTTGCCAGAATTTTACATAATTATGACATAACATTGAAGGTTGTGCAATGTAACAGGAATATTTAGACTTATGGATGCCACCATTAGATAAAATACGGAACGGTTCCGTATCTCACTGAAGAATAAACGTTTTGTTTTCGAGATGATAGTTTCCGGATTCGACCATATTAATGACCTACGGCTTGTATTTCTGTGTGTTATTATGTTATAATTAAGTCTATGATTTGATAGACAAGTCTGACTGAGCAATGGGAGGCACCAGCAGGCTCGTAAGCATTCATTCAAACAGCACTTTAGTGGTCGTTTGCCAGCAAGCTCTTCGCAATGCTTCAAGCATTGCGCTGTTTATGACTTCAAGCCTATCAACTCCGAGATTAGGCTGGTGTAACCGATGTGAAATGGCAACTAGTTAGCGGGGTGCGCACAAATAGCGTTTCAAACGTCACTCGCTCTGAGACTTGGAGTAGTTGTTCCCCTTGCTCTGCATGGGTAACGCTGCTTCGAGGGTGGCTGTTGTCGATGTGTTCCTGGTTCGAGCCCAGTTAGCGGCGAGGAGAGGGATGAAGCTATACTGTTCACTTGGCAATACTAAAGTGCATATAAGAACATCCAATCGTCAAAGGTATATGAAATACAAATCGTCGTATAGAGAGAAATAGTCCTATAATTCCTATAATAACTACAACCTAAAACTTCTTACCTGGGAATATTGAAGACTCATGTTAAAAGGAACCACCAGCTTTCATATGTTCTCATGTTCTGAGCAAGGAACTTAAACGTTAGCTTTCTTACATGCACATATTGCACTTTTACTTTCTTCTCCAA
The DNA here is from genome assembly GCF_002910315.2 of Salvelinus sp. IW2-2015. Taxonomy (NCBI): domain Eukaryota; kingdom Metazoa; phylum Chordata; class Actinopteri; order Salmoniformes; family Salmonidae; genus Salvelinus; species Salvelinus sp. IW2-2015. The sequence goes on along the minus strand of NW_019942545.1, from coordinate 340,485 downwards.
CACTTTGTTTTGCATTATTTAAACCAAATTGAACATGTTTCATTTTTATTTAGGGCTAAATTGATTTTATTGATTGTATTTATATTAAGTTAAAATAAGTGTTCATTCAGTATTGTTGTAATAGTCATATTACAAATAAATAAATAAAAAATCAGCTGATTAATCGGTATTGGCTTTTTTTGGTCCTCCAAATTATCGTTGGTATCGGTGTTGAAAAATCCTAATCGGTCGACCTCTACAATCCACCCCAGCTGCGGGCAAATTACAGGATCAACTTTGCCCTTCCCAAAATTGTCAAAACACTGTACAGAACAATGAATTCATTTTGGACATCTACAGCGCTGACTTAAGCCGGATGCTCTGAAGTAAGCAGCGCTGCTTCCAGTGGTGTGTGATTCCTCTTGACAAGGGCTTACATAACGATGTTTTGGCCATGCTAACACTTGGCTTAGCAACACTCACGACAGTGTGGGTAAGAGGAGTTTTCAGGAGATCGAAATGTTACTAAAAGTAGCCTGATGTCATTTTGTCTTTTGTCATGATGAGAATCAGAGCACACAAAAGGAATGTTGGTTTTCTGTTGCTACCAAGGCAGTAGAACTGAGACTACCTATTAGACCTCGATGACTAATTTCCCACAGGACATGACTAGTACCCAGCAAGCTGGGCACTGATGTTACTGATGTGAAGTAGAAGCTATAACTTCTTCAATGTTCACACCTGGGCCCTGCAGCTGTGTTTGAAGTGTAGGTTCAACCTCAGACGGCTCTGCTAAGTAAAAGACAAACTTCAAATGTAATTCCAGAAGTGGATTTGAAAGTGTTTGATGTGAAATACAGTAAAGCACAGATCAACAGCTTCACCAAATCTTGATGAAAGTTAAACCTTGGGAAAGTACAACCAGAACAACACCCATCTAGCCTGATCCCTCCTCTCCCTCTCTCCCACTCCCTGCCCCCTCACCCTGCTCAGACCAATGCCAGTTTCCTGCTGCAAAGAGAGCGGCTTAAACCTGCAGCCAAGAACAACGGAACATGAGGAGCCAAGAGCAGAGAGGTTGATGTTCCCAGAACCACTTCTTCTCCTCCAACTCCGGTCGGTGTGTTGATGGGCGTGGGAGTGTGAGCAGGGCACTGGAGCTGAGCAAGAGGTCCAGTGGAGGCTGAGGTACATGAAACAAAGGTGACTGACTTGATCCACACTGAGGTGAGACGTACTGTAGACATGGAGGCAATGGGACTGGAACCATATTGGGATAGAAATTTGAAATAACAAATATTTTCTCCATAGATGTAGAAGCAAAATGGAGCAAAAGTGTGGGTGGATGTTATTGGATAAGAACAACAATGATGATAGACTGGTACAGGTTAAAGCCCCCCAGGTCTAGATGAAGGTGGTGGGACCAAAGGATTGTCCTTGAACCTTTTTTCTTATTTTGACAGATGTTTGCCATGAAAGGGGACGTTTGTTTTACGGGTAAGCTTTTACAAAACAGAACATCTCCTTGTCCAGTTAAAACAGCAACCAACAAATGACAGGACATTCCAGCCTTGTTAGTGTGTTTGTTTCTATTTCTTTATGACGGTCCGTTCCAGCCTCTGAACCTGCTGGAGCGGCGGTAGGCCCCCACCAGGAAACATTCAGTGGGAGGGAGGAGAAGCAGCAGTGAGTGGGTGGGATTTATTAGGGGCTGATCAGCCCTTTTTGTGGTGGGGTTGGGGGGGGGGGGGGGGTTAGGGGCTGATCAGGCTGTTGGCTTCCTGCTTTCTGTACAGCTTGAGTCCAAAGACACAGGGGTGGTACCTGAAATTCCCCATGATCCTAAAGGAAGACCGAGCCCCAGGATAGAGGGATTGTTCTGAGACCTGTACACTCAGGTAGACCTCAGGGTGTGAATAAGTGTCTAAAAAGACAGAATAAATAGGTATGATGGAAAACAAGAATGAAAGATCGAATGTGAATAGAGATCTGCCTTGCCTTTGCAGTTTGGCAAACAAACCCAGTAACACTTGCACTGCAGGTGTAAACAGCTAGACACAACAATATATCTGGCCCTACATGACATTGTGTTGAGAGCTGACAAACTGTGCTTTTGGAGATATCACACAGAAAACAAAAACAATGATTGTAATAATACAGTAATAACAGAACCTGGTGAATTACAGTATATGATCGTTTTATTGACTTCATAACCTTGAATCCTCATACTCAGCTTTTTTGATACTGTTTCCCTCCCTTGTACTAAACTGAACTAATTCTGACCGCATTACACACAATGTATGTTCTGGTGTAGACCTCAGTATCAAAGAACTGAATACATCTTGTTGAAAGTTCAATTGCCTGTCTGGATGTGTGATACAGGATCGGCCAAGTAAGTTTCAGTTATGTTTCCACATGGGAGGAACTGAAGAATTTAATTGAAAAAAAACAAACAACTAGTTTTTAGTTTGGCCCACCTCCAAAGTTGTTTACAATGTCAAGTTGGTTACTTGGGCCTTCTTTGTCTTCATTTCAGAGAGACAGTGTGGTATTTCTTGAAATAACTTGTATAGCCTAGTGTATACCGTCTTCATTCATGGATTATTTATTTTTTAACCTAGATTTAATCTCTACAAATCGACCCATAGCATGCCTAGGAGTAAGGCAGGTCAGTGTTCAAAAGCGAGAGGTCACTATCGTGCTCCATAGACCTACACGGTACACGGGGACGGGGGAAGAGAATGGACGTAACTGTTAACAGGATGTAAAGGTCACATCTCCGAGGTGCCAAATATATGGCAACGCGCCAGTCCCATTTACCAGTTTACGAATGTGTGGGACATATCTACCATTTTAAATGTCCAAAGAAGATGCCATTATGAAGTATCTACAGGTATATTAGAACTTCACTTTCAATTTCCAAACGAGAAAACCACATTATAACGCCCCCCCCCCCCCCCCACATCTGGTTCCACTCAGAATTCGGACTTTCTGTGGCATTCCAATGCATCCAGGGAAGTTCGGATAAAAAGATACCGTAAAATCCCCACCAGGTCTCCTACCGCCCCCCCCCCCCCCCCTCCCCCAAAAAACCTACATAAGTGTTAAGGTGGATTATTCAGACATAGCCATAACAAAGAGTCTGCCGACTCTCGGTCTCCAGAGTTTTCCTTGAATGAAAAGCCGAGAAGCATTCGACAGCAACTTATTGATCTACCTGAAACGCTGCTGTTTAGTCCAGACTAAAGATGAATTAAATATAAAGTGCATTTGTTAAAAGTGAAGGCAATTTTTCCATGTGCTCCTGAATCCTTGTTTCGGTCGCAGCGTGGCATGCCCACTATGCTCAGCAAACTGTAAATCTGAGCATTTATGGAGAAGCTTTCCTTTCGGGACGGAATGGGTAGAGTGGTGGTGAGTATGATGGGTTGCAGATGAGAGGAGAGAAGTGGGCTCTGTGTCTTTTTACGCGTCATTAAAACTGAAGTTAGCAGACGCGTTACGTTCAGCTCTCACCTACTCTAGCCCGCCTCACATCACACACAGTTGTGCACAAACTAGATACACTGTATTGCAGATATGCCAAACAGCTCCTCT